>NC_134278.1:104421488-104608988 GCF_949628215.1 Phalacrocorax aristotelis
ACTTTATTTTTGTTCACTTATTTGGAGGAGAATTTGCTTGTTTTCTCACATTTGAAAAACAGGTTTTACGTTTTAGTATTGTGTTTGATTTTTAAATTTAGCTTGTATTTGCAGCTAGCTAAATCTGCATTTTAAAATTAAAAATCAGCTCACCTTTTTTTTTTTTTTTTTTTAATTCTGGTTTGCAGTTACCTGTATTTGGAAGAATCTTGTTTGCTGTCTGGTACATATCATAGATTCCTGAAGTACTTATTTTTCATCTTATTTGAAAAGAGTGATGTCCATTACATATACTGGAATGTATTCCATTTCCTAGTATTTATCTGAAGATGAATTTTTAGTCCTTGTCCTTGTTTTATATGTGTTGATCATTCCTGCCCCTGCCATCTGACACTTTCTTTGATGGTTTAAATAGCCTTAAGAGCTGAAGTTACAGTGTTTGCCATCACTAAGTTGGCTGGACAACTAAATAGGCCAGGGTTGGTATCGTTTGGCTTGAATGAGTGGAGAAGATTTTTTTTCTTTCATTTTTGGTGCCAGAGTTCTCTCTATTGTGGAACTCCTCATTTATGGCCTGCAAATCTGGGAAGAAATCCATCTGGTTGCTTCATCTGTCTTGCCAGACACTGTGATCTAGTTATTAGAACAATAGATAATGAGAAGAAACTTTAAGATTAAATTGTATTTTATGGTTACTAGAAGCTATGATGAATTAGAGTAAAAAGAATGTATATTTAACCAGTAGAAGAGATTAATGTTGTCTTGAAATAACTCCCCTTAATTTATCTGTAATATTTTAATAAATCTTTCCTGTGCCATTAAATATTGGCATAGGAAAGATAACCTAAAGGGAAAGGTTGTACTTACTGAAAAACAGGTATATCTCTGAAGCATATAATAATAAATTCTAAAATACGTGGGGAAGAGACTACTGCATCTGTTGGTTGTATGTCATTTAGTGCAGTGGAGTTTTGATCTCTGGTTAGTGATCTTGAGGTCTGCTATGACATATTTAGGCACTCTTTTTTTAATGGATGATAAAGGAATCTTTTCCATGTCTCTGCTATTTTATTTATGAGAAATAATTGTGCACAGGGTATGTGGGTAGTATTAATTTTGGGACTGATTTTTTAATGGAAAAATCTTACTGACGCAAAAAGATCATAGTGTCCACTGAAGAATTCACTTCATTTATTTTGGCTGAAATATGCAATTCAGTTCTCTGTGGAGGAGACTAAAATTGTCTCAGTTGCCTTGATATTTATGTAACAGGACGTTTTGATGACAGATGATTAATGTGTGTGAAGAAAAAGTGTATGTTGCTTAAATGTGCCAGATATCACACATGTATGTTGTGATGTTGTGTGTGTGTGTGTGTGTGTTATTACCTGAAAGCCAAAACTTTGTAGAATGGGGTCTCAGAATTCCCCCAAATTGACTTTGGCTGTTGTAGCTCAAAAAAGGGGAATAAATATAACTGTTTTTTACTTGATACCCAAAATGTGTTCTGCCTCTGTGTTAATGAAGAGGAATATTAGTCTTTTTCTGAAAAGCATATTGATAATTGTTATTGAAATACTAAATACTTTTATTATGTCTGTTTATTTATAGCTGTTACACTGTTTATGTAGTTATGCATTTATTATACCATTATACATTATACCAGTAGATAATAGTACAGTTCAAGGCTTTAAAAAAAAAAAAGGAGAGACAAAGAAAAAACATGGTATTCTTGAATCAATCTATACAGTGAGTGCCTTTGGGGGAAGTACAAGTTTTTGCATTCAGGGAGCAGCTATACCAAATCATGCTAAAGAAATTCATGGAAAGCTACTAAATGTATAGAAACCATGGCTGGCTGATGAAGTCTCTGAGCTGCCGGTGGTTTGAGGTTCAAAGAGTACTCGGGAGCAGCATCGTACATGCTTACCATGCTTCTGTATGCTCCCCTGCTCCTGTTTTTTGCTATAGTTAGTCCCTCGGTCTTAGCCAGTACAACTGCACTGAAGCACAGTATTTGGTTGTGATGCTTCTTTTTTGCCACACAGGTTACTGCAATATAGTGGAAGTTTCTGTTAGCAGTTAATACGTGAAAATACTGGCTTTTGTTTACATGACAGCTCTGCCTGATCCAAACCAAGTGGCAAAACTCATGTTAAATGTCATTGTTATGTTTTCATGGGTAGGGTCTGAGTAGCATCTTTAGATGAGAAAATAAACAGTTGTAATGCCTTTTCTGTCCCTGTCTCATTTTATAAGCGGTAGCTTGTCCTTCAGAGTGTCCTCATTCGTTCTACACTACAGTGACCTATAGGGTAGGGAATTTTTCCTAGGTAGGAAGTTGGTTGGATTTGGTATTGCTGACTCCGATGGGCAATTTGCTTGTGACAGAGGACCGCAAGAGCTTCATTTGGGATACACTGAACGAACTTGCCTCTCAGCTCATTGGCCCAGCACCTTTCATCTTTGAAACTCTTCTGAATCATAACAAGAATGCTATTAGAGGAAAGATTGTGAGTATCTTTCACCATCTCAGTTCACCATCAAATGGATTTTCCATTGCCTGGAATTGGTATTAGGCTCTGCACTGGCAGAGGCTAATGTAGTTGCAGAGTGAATTTATCTTGGTAACTAATCCTTGCCACCTCCCTGTGAGGTGATTTGCTAAGTATTTGACAGATGGGGAAGCACAGGAGGGAGAGATGGCTTTAGAGCTGGGATTAGAGTGCTGATGTCCATGGCTTCTGGTCCTGTGCTCTGCACAACCGTGAGGCCAGATTTCCCTATCCATCTCCTGTTACTCTCTTGAGGCAAATTCCTACAGAATGTTATTAATAAAGACAACAGGGGAATAATCCTATTGTCCTAGTCAGGAGTGAAATTCATCTTTTTATTTCTGTGGTACTGTATGCAATTTAATGCTGACGGTCAGGAGACCTTAAATAACCACATCAAACAGCCGATTTGGTGCCAGCCTTCCTTCTTATTTAGCTTAGTCTAAACTGACACCAAACTTTGAGACATTCCTCTCCTCCCACAGTGGAGAGCTGCTGGGATTTTTTTATACCACACATGGTTTCCCTCCTACATTTTCCTCCCATGTCAGATATTCATACCCCCTTTAATAACCAGCAGGGGGATCATTACATTGAGCTACTGCCAAATGCATAATGACTGCTGCCTTTGCCTTACACAGTCACTGCACTACTGATATCCAATTCAGCATTGTAAAGTGCTTAGGGCTACCTTGGGGATGTGCTATATTAAACCCAACTATTCTAAATCCTATTTAATACAAAGAGATTGGTGGTGGGGGAGGGAGATTTAAAATTGTCGTTAGTCACCTATTTTCAACAAGTAAAAATACCTGGTCATTTAGGGCCCAGTTCTGTCACTCTTAAGTCATAAATAGTCCCACTGATTTTAGGAGGGGTGCATGGAGGCCAGCATTCTGCTTACCATGGGGGGAGGCAGAACTAGGGCCTATAGAAGCTGCAGCTGAGATGGTAACTTTGCAAGGAACTGATGGGGGTGAGTGCACCCGTTTCTGAATTCCACTTACAAATGTTTTACAGTGAAAACAGGAAAGTGGAAACATGCTTCGTATCTGACTAAAAAAAAAAGGTACTCTTAAACTTGTAAAAGACAACATTTTTATTTGAATGATATGACAGAGCTGCCACAGGAGTGTTACCTGCTATAAAGAAAGCTTAAGAATTATTACCTTTATTAGACCAGTGACACTGAGCTTTAGCCATACATTTCTAACTTCTGTCCCTCTACAGAGACAATTTTCTTTTCTTAAATAAACTGTCATGCTAGTGTTAATATATTGTTGGCTCCCTCATACTCTGAGAATACTGCTGATATAAAACATGTATATGTTAGATTGGTAATAGTATCTTTAGTGTAGCTGACTAGAACAAATGTGTTTCCCTCATGGCTGTGCTAATGTGATAAAGGAAAATTGGCTGTTCATCAGCTTTTGGCTGGGTAAAGACAGTAGAGATGGAACCACATTCTTTTTTATGCATTAATACCACTGAGAACTTTTCACTAGTTATATTTCATGTGCAGACATGTTGTGCAAAGATGTTGTAAAACATGAGATAATGCTACAAATAACAAAGTAGAAAAGCCTGTATCTTTTATGATGATAACAGTCAAACACCAAATGACAGTAACAGGCTGTAAAAAATGTGATGCAGAAAAAAAAATGCAATGTAACCACCATATACACATATACTTAGGCTCTTGCAAATAGGGCATCAGATGTTATAGAGGGCTTTGAATTAAAATTAAATAAAAAACTGTTGTATTTAGGTCATTGATGTGTCAACACAAAAGATAATTTAAAATGGAGAGATCTATTTTGAGTGCTGAAACTCATATGCAATAACTTTTTGAACAAATCTCAGGGCTTAGTAATTATGATAATAGCCTTCAAATTTCCATCAGTGGAAGGGCAATAAATATTCCTGTCTAAATTTGGGAAATATTGACTGAATCTGGAAATGGCAATAAAGCTCAGCATGAATCTGTATGTTTGAAAGTGCAGTTTAAGGAGGAAAATTCATCTGTATAATTTTGTGTGAAGCCTAAATAAAAAAAAAATGCAAACAAAAATCTCCATCTCATTTCATATTTTGTTTCTTAAAATACAGACAGACTCATGCTGTCTGAGGCACTGATGGTGATCATCCGAGCTCATATTTATAGATAATTGTGTCTGTTTATCTTTGTCTGAAATTTGAAAGACTCTGTTGGTGGAATTGCATTGTGAGTGCTTATATTGTGGTTTTCAAACTGATAATTTTTCAGGTTCTGGCTTTCCTCTTTGCAACAAATTATTCTGGCTTGTAAACCTTCAGTTTGTCCTCAAAGATATATATTATTGTTATGGAAGCAATTATATCAGGTTTATTTTGTTTTGATTAGTGTGGGTATCAAGACAGGCTAAAGCACTCTAGTGTTACTTGGCCTCTGTAGACACAATTCACCAGGCATCCATACCTGCAAAATGGAAGTAATGCTCTGTAAATTGGCAACAACAAAACGATATTTCAAAGTCCGAAGGCTACCAAGCTGTCATGTGAAATAAGCCGTATGCAAGCTAATATTGTGAAAAATCAAGTAATTTCTGTTTTTCAAATAAATCACTTCCTGAAATAAATTAGGTTAAGTTTATTGAGTAAACTGTTCAACAGAGTTCAAAAGTTTTGAATAAGTTGAACTTAGTTTCTATAATTAACTTCATTAATGGGAAGCTGACTATAGCCATGGTGCCTCCAGTTTTCATTTTGTACGTGTCTGTAATTTTTAAATAAGTATTGAATTTCATAAAGTGTAAGGCTCAAAGGCACTCCCATATTATTAAAATTTTTCTAATTTTATGTAACCTAAACATGGGGATTTTTAATGCAAAAAATGTACTTTGTAAAAGCTCAGCATCTTTGACTTTGTGGAGCTGGGAGAATGCCATAAAGTATTTCTATGAACATTAGCTCAAATTTAAAATGAATTGGCAGGGAAGGGAACACTTGCAGAAAACAGTACCCTGGGGTGCTGGCTTTCCTAGCCAAGGGTTCCCTTGATGTAAGGGAATTACCCGCTGGGTGTAAAGCAGATGTGGCCAGTTCCTATACAGTTCCCTTCAGCCCTTGTAGAAAGAAACATGCTGGGGTTAGGGGGGCATTTTTGGAGGAGTGTTAGAGGCCTGGCTGAAATGTGCTGCATTTGGTTATCCTGAGTATGGTAGATAGCCCCTTGAGGCCTGTATGAGCTGATGTGTATGAGAAGAGCTCTGACAGCTATAACATGTGCCCATGGCCTGGAGTGGTGAAGTAGATGTAACCAGTCTCGTACCTTGTGAAACAGACCCTTCTCCTTTTCCTCTCTTTCCCCTCCCCACCAGGTCACTGAACCGTAGATCCTTCTTTGATTTAACCTCTGTAGAAATGTTACACTCTGGGCATCTGAGTGATGATCTTATTAACTGGATTGCTAATGGATGGATGGAAAAGAGGTATCTACTTTCAGCAGGCACCGAAAATAAAGACATGCAGTGAATATGTTGAAGTAATGTTAATGGTTAATCAGTGTAAGATGCGACGTATAGAGAAATCAGTGATTGCATAATGAAGCATGTGTTTGCCTGTTTGCATTGATTCTGTAGGTGCATCACAGCAGAATTAGTTTCTTCTTGAATGGCTGGGAAGACGACAACACACCTTTCGATTCAAGGATTCTTGTGGGAACAGTTGCAGATACTGACACTGATGGCACACTGCAAATTGGACAAAGTTTCACAGGTAAATCTTGTGTTTTAGTGGAATGCACTGGAATATTGAAAATAAGATGTGCACGATGTGGTTAAAAAGAGCGTGTGAGTCATTATCTATATGCTGAGTAGTAGTATGTTCCTGCAGGAGAAAATTCCCATTGTACAATTAGCTTTTTCAAGAGATTGGCTGAAAGATAGAAGTTTGGTAGGTGATCCTGTAGGTTCATAATCTGTTCTATGTGGTAGTGCATATAGCTAAGTTTTCCTGCATTCTCCAAAAGGCAGGTCTATAAAGTGACACATTCTATTAACTTAGGGTCATGGTTTTTCTGAGTTAAAATGTGAAACTATTTCAGAATGGGATTCTGCATGGCCACTAGACTACAACCCTCTCCAGAGCCAGGAATAGAGCTGTTCATGTTCTTCAGTTCTATCAATGCTCATATAAACCACTGGCAGAATGAGAACCCCTCAGCCCCTAGTAATGCCTGATAGCGTTACTCTTCATCCACATGTAGAATTCTGTGTGTACTACAGCATGATGTGATCGCTGCAGAGCAGGTGAGGAATTTTTTGTTGCTTTCCACAAATTCTTGGCTCTGTAGATGTAAGAACACTGACTTTTGCTCTTTAGAAACATGCAGAATTTGAAGCTACCTCCTAAGTATGACTATATGTCACGTAACTTTATTACACTCTTGGGCAAGAAAGTAATTCTGTGCCCCATTTCTTAAAGCATGTATTTGGAAATGTGTTGTGTTGTGATTTTGATTCTGAATATTGGATAACTAATAAAAGTACAAAAGAAAGGAATATTTTTAACTGCTTTTTATCTTTATTGTATAAATTGATAGGTACAGTTGTACCTACTGTATCTCTTCTCTAATTAGAGGTGGCACATGGACTGGCTCATTACTTCTGTCTAATGAGCCGATCCTTGTGCCACCTCTCTAATCAGAAAAGAGATAGGTACAAAATGTTCTTATAAAGTTGTTATAAATCATTCTTTTTCATAAAAAAAATTAAGTCACTGCCCTCTATAGTTTTGTCCAGGTCCAAGATGGTTTCATTCAGGAGGGGTAATCGTGCAAGAGAGATCTCTGAGTACTGAATTAAAGGTTCTCTCATGCAGTGCAAAGCTGCCTTCTGCTCAATAGATTACTTATTTATAGTATATTTTCTTAGGTTTAGAGCAATTTGTTGGAAGAATGCAAGACTTTCGATTGTACCCAGTGGCACTTACAAACAGGTAAAGAACCTTTATTTTTGGAAAAAAAAAAAGTGTGGTGAGAAGGAAGAATAGATAACAATATGCTTATTTCCCAAAGTATAGTGCTGTTCCGATGTCTCCTTCCGATGATTGATTATGATGATGTAGTTTACTGAACCTCATTTCAAAGATGATTTTTAGTCTAAAAAATCTTGAGTTAAAATAAATTCAACAACTTAATGTGTTTTGCTTTTGAACTGTTGCTTAAATATAGCTAGTATATGTTGCAGTATATGTAGTGGAACTCAATGCTCAGTAATAAATGTGTGCTTTTTTTGTTATTGTTGTCCGTGTTACAACCTGACTTAGTAAGTGTTCTTGCAGAGAGTAGATCCAGTTGATAGATTTCAATGCTTATAAAGCATCTAGGTGTTATCAACTCATCATAATTCTGACATAAAAGCGTGTGCCGATAAACTTAGTCCTGCTGGATGAGACTCACCAAGCTTTCCCAGATCTCTGTGTAAACTGTGGGGTGAGGAAGGGAGCACGGTGGGCCATTCAAGTCTAGACCACTTTAATACTAGTGATCCAAGTGAACAGGACAGGTACTCTGGCTGGTCAGCATGCTGGCTTTGTGGCTGTGAGCTTGGCTTCTGCGCTTAGCAGTTCCTTTCCTCTGGTTTCAGCTCCTCCATGGTATCAGACATCCATTTCAGGTATTCTTGATGCTCCCCCCACCTGACGCACATACCCCTACCCTGAGGTGCTATTGTCTTAAATGTTTATTGCTTTCTATATTAGATTGTCACCGTAAGACGCCAATGATCACACTAGGTCTGCCCACATAGCCCTTGGCAATTGCTTTGACTTCTTCCATCCCTGAGGCCAAATTACGGTTGCCACTGCAATTTCTGTTGCCCTCCAGCCTCCCTTCGTAGCACATTACAAAGAAATGTTACCTTTGTTATCCAGCTCATGCTGGATTAATCTAGGCAATTCAAGCTGGCCAGAAGTAGTCAGGTCCTATTTGTGTGGTGCTTCTGGGTGGGCTACACGCAATGACACTCTTGACTGTAGACCTTAAGGCTACTTAATGATAGTCTTTCAATAAGATGTAGAGCAGTTTCCTAGGAGCTCAGCTGTCTGCAGAATGTTACAATAAACTGAACTCCTGTCAATTTAAAGTATTAGTTTGAATCTGAATTTTAAGTTATATGAAAATCATGTTGGTTATATTCTTTCAGAGCAATGCTTGTCAAATCCTTTGAACTATAATTTAAGTCAGTGTAATGAATAAAGTTTAAAAATTGAAAGGTGAAGTATTTTATAAAGTGTTGTCACCTAATGATGTATTTGTAGATGTAGTATTATATCCACAAATAACTTGGTCCAAAATGTTTATCTGGGATAAAAAAGGAAAATCTTGCCTGCATATCAGTTAATTTAAGTCTATGACTATCTAGAACGTCCTGCAACTTCGGGTTCTGTGGAATTTGTAGTGGCAGCTAGCAAGTATTTATTTGCATAGAAAGTAGAGAAAAAAGTATATTCTTACTGATGAAGTAGGAAAATGGGGAAAGTAAGAGTTTTTAAATTTAAAGATTCAGTATCTTTTAGGCTCACAAAGTACTTTTTTTACACCAGAGATGAGCAGATAAAGGTTTAGGTAACCTGCCCATGTCATTCATATATCTATCTGCTTGCCTACCTACTTACCTGTCTGTTTTAGTTGCTGATGTCAGAGGGAATTAAAGTGATTCAGTGGCTTTGACATGGGCTGGAAGAAGCAGCTAGAGTGATTACAGACTGGGGCAGCTAGAAGAGTGGGAATTTGTATTAAAGTTAGTTGAAAGTGAAAATATTTCTATCCAGGTTTTCTAAGGTGCAATGTGATATTGCTCAAGCTGGTCTTTTTGGAGGATTTGAGTACAAACATTCAACTCACCTGTGGTTACAGGCAATATGCCAATGCTGTGGTGTGCTTAAGAACAGTGTTCAGATCACGGGTTGGAGTCAAGACATGATGCTGTAATAAAATGTCAAGAGTTCTCTTTGCTTCTACGGCTGGATTCATCCTATCTAGCTTTAGACATTCCAACAAAGAGCTAATTTCTCTTTGCTCCATATAAGTCTGTGAAGCAACGAAAACAACTCTAGAGTGCTTCTTCACAGACACCTTTGGAAGGTGCCTGCTGCTTACCACTGATTACGTAGGGACCCTGGGTGGTCTGATTCCTAGCTCATTGCCCCATTTATGTGAGATGAAACCAGGCCTTTGAGGCTTCTACTATAATCTAAGCTGAATTTTGTTTAATCGATGAGCCTAGAGGCACAAAGTGGCCCTTGTCCTTTTTTATCATGTATGTAATTACTTTTTTATATGCTGTGGCAGAGACATTTTGGAAGTATTCTCTGGAAAATTTCCTTATCTGCATACTCAGTCTGAGTGCCGCTGTCCTGGAAGTCATCCCCGGGTACACCCATTGATACAGAGGTACTGCATCCCTAATGGTGCAGATGATACCACTAACGACAGAGTACTGAGGTTGGATGCAGAAGCTCATCCTCTATACTACATCAATGACGATGACATTGGGACCACCTGGATTTCATCTGTGTTTGCTAATACTGCAGGTCTGGATCATGGTGTTTCTATCACGATAGATTTACAAAACGGACAGTATCAGGTAATAAGATTACATTTGCTATTTATTGAATTAAAACTAGGAAAAGCTTTTTGTAGACATTTCATTACAATTTTGAGGAAATTCAAACCTTTGTGCTTTAAGACATTATCCTTAGGGGACCAGGAAGAAAAACTTTATTTATCAGCATGAATCAATACAAAAGGCAACAGAAAGCATTACGGTTCTTGTCATTCTCTTTTGACGTGCCTCGGCTGTTGTGACAAACAGTAATCTAGAATACATATACCAGAGTGGATATCCTGTGTGAAGACGCCAATATCTAGAAATTGGTTGCTCCCTTTTAGCTCCACTTCTGTAAATTTCAACTTCAATTTTAATTTCTGATAAAACTTGCAGTGCTTGTGTTATACCTTCTGGTAGGAAGCTCACTGCAGTCAAATGGAATTTAACATGTCTGTGGCATGCTGGCATATCAGAGGACATTTCTTTTTTCGTACATGTTCGGCAGGTGGTAGTTTAGCCTCCTGAGGAATATGGAAGGAGAATACGACAAGCAGGCAAAGTTCCTGAAGAGGCCACATTGCACCTAACACTTCACTACGCTGTTGAAGAGTGTCAGGATGTCTTAGAAGGAGGGGCATATCAGTAGTGGAGCTATATTCACAATAAGGCCTCTACCAAAGTTCTGTGTATTCTTGTTAGCTTATCTTTTTTCTTTTTTGTCATAAATGGGGAGAAGGGAAAGAATATGATGGCAGGTTTTGGCTACATAAGTAAAAATTAGTCCTTCAGTTAAAAGCAAGTTCAAATGTCTGAAGTTCTAAGATGTGGTTTATTTGACACATGCATGTTTTTGCATAAGCAGTATGCTGGTTGAAGTGCTCTTTAATGCAACACAGAGTATTTGATGAGATTCCAAGCTAGAAGTAGGGAGATTCCTAAGGAAAAAAAAAAATTACCTGTTATCAGACAAACAACTCACCAAATACTTGGCAACACAAAGCTATGCCCTTCACTTTTGCCAAAATAATATTACTGTACCAAATCATGGACTTGACTTTGTAGTGCATTTTCAAATGGTCTTCAAGAAAAGGTGGAGTTCTGATGCAACAGCTGAGTTGTTGTGTAACAGTGTCTGAGAGATCAAAGAGCTTTTTTAACAAAAAAGGTTATCTTTGTTTTTAATTGGGAATATGTGGACTGAAATATTGGTTCTTTTTCTGTCTGTGAGTGGTAAAGCAGACTGTAGGGTCACATTGAAGAAAAAAGAAGGTTTATATTCTCATTATTTTACAACCTAGCCATTAATATAAGTTTATAAATTTGTTATATTCTCATAGGTATTCTATATTATACTGCAGTTCTTTAGCCCACACCCTGAAGCAATAAGAATTGAAAGGAAAAAAAGAGATGGTCTAAACTGGGAAGACTGGCAGTATTTTGCTAGAAATTGCAGTATTTTTGGAATGGAGAACAATGGATCTCTGGAAAACCCAGACTCTGTCAACTGTCTCCAGCTTCCTAGGTATGAGTGGGTATTATCTGCGTAATACAGATGCTTTGAACAGGTAACATCCTGACACAATTCATTTCTATGACCCAATGAGATAGAATCTTTTAATTTGGTATACTCATTTATTATGAGCTGCTGAGTATATAAAAGATCCCAAATCTGACCTTTTGACTGAAGATTGCCAAAAGGTCATCTGTCATTTTTATCAGATTTCAGACATTGAGGAATGTGACACAATTGATTTGTCTGTTGTTTTTGAGCTAGACTTCTGAAATTTTACATGCTTGTCTTTTGGGGGGCTATTGTCAGTAGAATTAAAGAACACTGAGATGAAGAGAGGAGGAAGATACTGATATAACAGATTGTTTAAAACAATCTGGTGAATGTGAAAGTATTCCTTATGATCTCTGAGAGTGCAACTTGTTCTGAAGCTTAGAAGAGAGGCCAAACTTCAGTACAAAAGCCAATCATTCAGCCTTACTACTAATCATGCAAAACAAAGAAGAAATGGGTTGAAAATTGTATCTTGAAGCTTCCTAATCTTTCTAAGCGAGAACTAAAATAAAACTGGAGGGGTGTGGGGTGGGCAGGGAGGGGCTGAGAAGGATCATGGCTTTTTTACTAGTCAGTTAGCATGTGCAAATTTAAAAATACATAATATATATACAATATACATTTCATAAAAATAGCATATAACATATATAGTAACTATATATTACAATTTTGTACACACGTGTATATCTGTGCATATATATATTTATAGCACTACATGTATTCAAATGCACTGTCTCTTGCGTGATTTCAGATGCCAGTCAGTATTAGGCTTGTTTAGTACTTGGCTGTAAATCAGTCAGAAAATACAGTACCAGGTGCTGCAGGCATTTTGCTTTTTTTTTGTTGTTTCCCTTTTGCTGCCTTCCTAAGACTTTTCAAGCGTCAGCATCTTTGTCTGTTCTCCAGGAGTTCAGTATTCTGAGGAGAGGAGCATAAGGTCATCTGAGTTACACCAGTTTTCAGCAAAGGACTTTAGCTTTATTGCTGATCCTTGGAGAGGATCCTTGGTTAGAGGAGAAGGGAAATCTCGTAAGCAAGCCAAACAATTTTGGATAAATAACCCAAATGAGATGTAATGCCCTTTTCATCCCAGAAATATATATTTGTATATTTTCTGAAAAGAACAGAGGAGTTAAGTATGAACTGTTTCCATAGATATTTTGTAAGTAGCACTGTTTTCTCCCTTTGATTACAATGTAAATGACGATAGGAAGTGATACGAATGAATGATTTTGGGTACAGCTTATATATAGAAAGCTTTTTTTTTTTTTAAAAAAAAAAAAAAGAAATATACCCATAATGGTGAGTATTCTCTGTACTCAGAGAAGTTACTGTTGGAAAAATGCTCCAGATTTGTGTCAGCAGTGTAGCAGAGCTCCCTGCTGAGTCTTTTTTAGGAGGGGAAGGTGATTTTATTGTAAACCAAAACTGGTTTCTCTCTCTCTCAGACCCACATACTGGTAAGTGCCAAGACGTGTCCAAATTGTCCGTCCAGGATTTAGACACAAGTGTGCTTGTATCCTGGTGACCTGGAATGCAAGTGACCTTGGCTTTGAAATCCTTACCATGGCTTGAAGGTTCTTGGTTTGGTAACTGCATGCTAGTACTGAATGGACCCTTTTGTGTCCTTTAGGAGATTAAAGTGACTAAGGTTTTTGTTTCTCCATCCTGTACCTCCTCTGTAAGTTAGGAGTTGCTCACTGGCCTTTATCCCCCCTCAGAGGCTTGAGTCTTTGCTTAGTCTGAGTATTGGCTGCCCCTTGTTTTAGGATCTTCTTTGTTTTCCTGGTTTCCTGAGAAGCTGTGTGTAGATGCTTTAAGATCTTGATGACCTGCTTATCCAGGTACCATCAGCCTTACGGTCCATCTGCTGTTTCTTGTGGTGCTTCCATACCAAGCTGGTGTCATTCATCTGCTATTTGTACTAGTCTTAATATTTCCATTACAGCTGTATGTGTCAAGGAAGAAAAATATTTAATTTAACTTTCTGCAGAGGGGAAGAGAGGTCAGTATCCCCCAGAGAAACATACAGATATATACCACTGAGATTTTTGTGAAGCACTGACCTGGATAGGGGCACAGAAAATTCAAAGATCCTTCATGAAGACAGAGGAATATGACTCAGCAGACCTAGTATAACTACGGATCTCATCTTTCAAAAGCTCAGAAATATTTTGAAGTGACGAGTATTACATCTTTTGAGTGTTTTATGTCAGGTGCCAGGTGATACCATGGGATTACCTGTTTTTAATGAGCCCACGTAGGTGTGCAAATAAGCAGGCATTCTTGTCTCTTGTGGAGGCAAGTTCTACTCATAGCTTAGCTCTGCTTAGTAAAAATATACCAACATGCAATATGATTCATACCAAATTGTCCAATATATATTTTGTATATATACTTGTTTGTTTGAATTCTCAGGAGTGTCCTTCCCCTTCTTGGGCTTAAATATACAGTTTTACTCTCAATCCTGCTGCATTCCACTAAATTTGCTTGCACTTCACTCACGGGAAGATGGCATGTGTTTCTAACTCTGCTCGCTCACTGAATTAGATGATACAGACTCTGGAATTCAGAATATAATTGTTCTGTATGTTTCTTATATGTGTTTAGCAGGTATATAATTAACAATGTGGGCATGTTAATTATCATGTTAGTCATCTGCTTGATTTCCTTATGTAGCTCAAGCATAGTTCATGTTTCTCAAAGACATTGTGTTAAACGTTTTGAAAACTTAGTGCAGATAACACTGTATCAGTCACACTTCATTCATATTTTGAAGTTGCCCTTTAGAGGCTTTACTTTAAATTGGAAACTTAGGGTCTGGAGAAGAACGTGGCAGTTTGGGGAAAACCAAACATTGAGGACATTTCTTTTCCTCTGCTTGAATTCTGGTAACTGGGAATCCACTGACGTAAGCATTTTCCCCAGACACCACATAACCCTATGCACAATTAAGTTGAGACTCTCTGCGGAAAAGTATAGTACGAGATACCATATGTAAAATACGTGATATTTTGGTTTTCATTTGTCATCTTCTCTATTTAAACAGCTTTACACCGTATTCCCGTGGTAATCTAACTTTTAGTGTTCTTACCCCGGAACCAAATCATCGACCTGGTTACAATGATTTTTACAATAGTCCGTCTCTCCAAGAATTCGTAAAAGCTACACAAGTGAGGATTCATCTCCATGGCCAGTATCATACTAATGAGTCTTGGGTAAATTTTAGGCACAGGTACTATGGAGTTAATGAAGTTACGGTCAGCGGAAGGTAGGTGTTATGGAACTCCTTCCCCACCCATCACTGCTTCTGACTATTACAGCCCATGCAAAGTGTATAATGACCTGCCTAAAATTTAATGAGGTGGTTCTGCTTTTACATTTATGAATGAGAAGGGAATTTGGTCTGAAGCAGTGCATCAACTTTGAAATGATTGGTGTACTGTTTTTTTTAAAACATTTGCTCACATGTTATTTTAAAATTAATTATACTTATTACACAAATCTGTCAAAAGCAGTCCTTTCCTTGGAATTCCCAGTTGCCTCTAAGCAAAGGCTTATGACTGAAACCATGGCTTGTGCTTTCCTCAGTAGCTCTTCCAAATTTCATTATAGATTCCCAGACATGGCAATTTTAACAGTCTGTAATGCAGAGCTCATTCTTTGTTTTAGCAGTAGTTTTCCTTTTAAAACTGGGCAGCTGTCAGTAAAAGTGTTACGTTATCTGTGACTGACAACTTTATTGTATGTGGTTAGTGTGCTGTCTTGTGAAAGGACTAATTATACCCTGTAAATAATATGCAAATTTGGCAATGAAGTAGTTTCCAAGAAGCATATGGTGCAGAATTTTGTTAATAAGTATTATTCCTGAAATCATTCTGGTAGTTCTCATTTTGAGAGAAAGCACCCCATTAGAGGTCACGTTTACCTTAAAATTTTCTACGCTATTAATATGTTTTGATTATTGATTTAAATGTGTAATGATAATGCTTTTACTTAAAACAGCTACAATCTTGGTAACTACGTAACAGTAAAATAATTTCAGCTGTAGTTTGCAAAGCTATGCCATGCCTCCAGAAGAGCAGCTGTTCAGGTAGTGGATGGTTATTACCTAGTAACTAATACTCTGTAAAGATTTTATTTTAGTAAGAAATGAATGTTTTAACGGAGTTCAAAATGGGTTAAACCAGAAAACTATGCTTATGAAAATGCTTGAGAAAAGATGAAAAACTACAGCTACATTGTAAGGCTTAATATTGATAAATAATTTCCATTAGTTAAATAAGTTTTACATATATACTGAAATATAGTATTAATTACATATTATATAAGGTAACAGTAGCTTTACTATATGCTGGATTTATTTGCTTGGAAAGTAATTATTGATACTTAAAAATATGTTGAGTGAAATAGTCTTTTGCAGGTTACTGCACGTGAAAACGTTATCTTTGGTGGTGTTTATTTGTTCTTAATAAAGGAACAGACTATGTAATACACAGAATTATCTTTGTGACCGTGTTATATATTGTTGGACAGATGTGTTTCCATGTTTTAATTTTTTCTTCACTACTCGTTGTTCTTTCAGGTGTAATTGTCATGGCCATGCTGATAATTGCGATGCAGCTGTGGAACCATATAGGTGCCTGTGTGTCAAGGAAAGTTATACAGAAGGAAATAACGTTAGTACCTCCTTTGTCTATCAACATCACCTATGAACAGCCTCAAAATTGGGATTTTAGTCCTGGGAAGGAGTGTGTGTATGTGTATTAGTGTTGTCCTAGCTTTTCTAGGGAAACTTTCCATAGCAGGGTTTGTATTAAATAAGGACACAAAAAAGGTTAAGTTTCTTGGAATTAAAACGCCACATTCTAAAATCTGGATACAATCCAGAAAATACTTTATCATTGTTTTGCTCTGCCCTTAATAACAGCATTTCTCAGTAAAGAGGGATTTTGTGAAGTGTAGGGTGTAGTTGAAACCTACCAAGTTGCAAAAAAACAATTTTCTTACTAGTTTTGTAATTCTCAGCCATGGGAGAACCAAAATGGGAATGTCTGGTATAAGTCAAGGTCTTCTAGAGAAACATGTAGAGGAGAGCATAGAATAATGGAAAAGATTCTGTCCCTAGATTACTTACTTATTTAAAAAAAAAAAAAAAAGAAAAAAAAAAAAAGAAGTTGAGGCTGAGAAAGAATGAGTTACATCGAAGAAACGAATCTCAGAGTCCCACTGAACATTAGACTGCTGTCATGAGTGTGTGTTGTATTCCTTTCTACATTTATGGCTCTTAGAAATAGGCTTTCTAAAAATTAAGAAGAGGTTACGGAATAGCAACACCAGTAGCGAAGGGGAGACTAATCTCACATCAAAAAAACCCCAAGCGGTCTATGCTTGCTAGAACAGAGCAAGAAGCATTAACCTGAGTGCATTCGATATTACGCTTAACGATCATGTGAAAGATCTTTGTAAAATTTCATAGGGGATCTAAGTTTTCTAGTTCTTTAAGCAGAAGTGTAGGATATACAGTCTAAATGGGATTTGAACAGAAATTTGAAGTTTTTAGATGGGTCAAATTAGAAAAAAAAATTAAAACTGACAATGTCCCTTTAATTAGAACACACATTGTGAAATGTTACTTTGTAAGGATTAATTATAAATATTTAATAAGATCTGGAAGTTCACCAAGCACTCTTGCAAGACTTACGCTACCTTGTGAAAACAAACCAAATACATTTTAATGATGTATCTGCCTTATCAGATATTTTCTGTCAATGTTAATGGGTTGTTCCAGTGAGTGTCATGTTTTTGATTTGGCATATATGCATTGTAACTATAATTGAAATGCTTGAATTAACTGTATTCATTCAGAGTAGAATAAGGATGGTATTTAATTATTTTCCTCATTCTTTAATGACCATGTCAGTATCTACTAAATATGAAATACAATAGAAGTAGTAATAAAATAGAAGTAATATTTGCAAATATATCACTAACTGCTTTGAATTTTATCAAGGATTTAAGTGAAATTGTACACGTGTAACAGTGTAAAGTTTTTGATTTTTTTTTTTTTGTAGGGCAAACACCTTAAATGCAAAGCCAAAATCCATCCTGATTTTTTACTGTCATTTGCATTGATAAAGCTTGATTCATCATTCAATGAAGCCCATGGAATTGGGCTTTTTTTTTGTTTTTGTTTTTTTTAAACTAATTTGGATTTGGTTAAGCATTTGATGAGGGAACTTCCCAAATATAATCTTTTTCTGGGGAGAAGGGGCAAAATTTTAGAAGAAATTGCACTGTCAACAAACAGTGTTTTTATGCTTCTGTCCTGTACTAGCAGTGAGTAAGTCACCCCAAATGAGGGTGTATAAGGAGCATTTTAGTTTTGGGGTTTTTTTGAGTATCATGGACCAGAAATCGAAGATCGCTTGACAAACTCTTAACATATGGCAGAGTATGTCCTTGTCACATTTACACTTAATACAACTAAAATACCCTTCTTGAATTTATCTGGCGTATACATCTGGATGGCTGTTGCACAGCAAAGCAATACCAGAAACTAAAAATTTAGGTAATTCACTTGGAATGGAAATCTTGGTTTAGTTGTTTGCATCACTATTTTATGGAATTTCTTTTTTTTTCTTTTTCCCCTCTGAGATCTGTTTTGATGGGGAAATATGTTGCTATGAAATTTGAGATGATGTGAAGAAGGGAATGCTTAAGAAGGACTTGCAGATGTTAAGCAGCCAGATTAAGAAAGAAGAAGAAATAAATCCTCACAGAACTTGTCTCTCATCTTACGAAAAAAATGTTCAGCTGCTTCATTTACAAATTGTTCTGTAAATGCCTTGTGTCCTGTTTTGAGAAATAGCTCTGCCTTTTACAAATGGAATCCGAGGCACCAAGAGTAGAGTTCAGATTTTGGTAATGTTTATATGCAACGACTAATTTATAGACATGAGTAATAGTATGTTCAAAAGCTTTGTGTGATGTCACGTGAAAAACTGGAAACGGCCCATGAAAAAAGACAATCAAACAAGGTCAGCCTTACCTTGCAACCCCAGAGCCTCCTTTAAATCAGTCATACAGAACTTAGTGAGAAAGGTAATAGCAAAATATACAGGAATAATTATAGAAATAATAATAGAAAATAGAATTTAAAATAAACAAAGCAACTCTGATAATCCCTTGAGAGGGTATGAATGGAAGTGAGAGAGTGACTAGGTACAAAACCAGCTTCAGGTCTTCAGAGTTTTTTGTGCAAATAATGGTCTTAAACATCTGCTATCTGAAAACTGGATATGGCATTGCTGATTTACCAAGAATTGGATAAACAAGGCTTTTTATGTT
This sequence comes from Phalacrocorax aristotelis, assembly GCF_949628215.1. NCBI lineage: Eukaryota > Metazoa > Chordata > Aves > Suliformes > Phalacrocoracidae > Phalacrocorax > Phalacrocorax aristotelis. The sequence goes on from NC_134278.1 coordinate 104,440,550, forward strand.
GTTACAGAAGAATCTGTCTAAATCTTAGTTAAATGTCAATCTGTATCATCATGTTAGATGTTAGAATTAATGTTACATAGTACCTGAGGAGCTGTAAATATTAACTGTCATAAGTGGTCACTTACTTAGTAACAAAGACTTCTAGCTTGCAGAAGCGAGCAAGCTAGCCAAAAAACCACTTTTTTGTAAGCTCTGTGCCATACTTTGTGTATTGAGAGGATAGGCCTAGGGGAAGGCTGACTATATCAGAATAAAAAGAAAGAAAATCAAGCACGTAGATGGTTGACTGGGGTTTCAGGACACAGCAAGCAGAAAGGTACCTAGTTCAGTAGTCTTACCTGCCTGAAAATTTGAGATAAGTTTTGACGTATCTGTGGAAGTTTGTCCATGAATCCATCCCTGGAAAACTGGTGTAATTTCACAGTGCAAAGACCCAGGTTTCTAAACCAATTTGTGTACAAGCATTGCTGAAATACTGAAAGCACTTGTTGCATTCTCAGATACCTTCCGATTTGTTGCAACGCTAATGACATGCTCAAGGAATTGTGAAGTGGTCATTATCCCTTAGGCATTTTGATCTGACATTTGTAAGTTTTACTTAAGAGGTAGGCAGATGGCAACTAGTGGTATGGTTGTCATTGGTACCTCTCAGAAGTTCAGGATGTTCTAGTCTGAAAATGGTTTTCAGTAGTTAACCCACTGTGCAGGATATTTATTTCATTTAATGTGAAAGAAAACTGAGGCACAACTGGGCTGGTGCAACAGTGGTTGTTGGAAGGAGCTGTTGTGAATCATAGTGCCACATATATTTATTGAATTTCTGTGACTTTTCATATATTTCATATAACTGCCCAAGTCATTAGCCAACTGTTTTTTTATTTTTACCCCAATAATGCTATTATTGAAATAAAAAATCCCATGCAATAGCTTCCTCAGAAGAGTGAAATTAGCCCTAGAATACCAAGTAACTGAGGCTACAGCACTCCATAATGTTACAGGAGAATGGAATTCAAAGGCTTATCCAAATAGACAAGGTAGAAAGAGGGACAAATAAACAAAAGATCTCTTACAATTTAATATCCTGAGCAAGTCAGAGCTTTGGAAAAACAGAACACATGCTGAAATCATCAGCTGCAAAACATACCTTCCCCTGTCTTGTATTTTTCGGAAGTCCTACGGGGTTGGAGTCTAAATGAGTTAGATGGAGTAGGTGTCTGATTTGAAAATAACTTTGAATTTTAATCCCGGGAATGTAAGTGCGAATTAATTTACTGAGCAACCTGATTGTCAGAATTGGTGTGGTTGCATACGCGCTGATTTTGTAGGACTTAGTGTGACTTCAAGTAACTTCACCAAAAAAAAGCATAAATGAAAGAGGAGTTCAGTAGAAGTATATCTTATGCTACCTGACAACATCTGTGCTAGTGTTTGAGATCTCAATTGTGTCTCATTATTAAAATCTGACATTCAGAATGGTAGATCATATGTTCTTTGCCAGTCAGGTTCTTTATCAGTCACTTTGCCAGTGCAAAGCAGCAGTAGTATCTTTTCTTAGAATGCTGTTTGGCATATGGTGTTTGTAAACCATCTGTTACATCTGTGTTTAGTTTCTAAAATTATGTTGCATCCTTTTAAGGTATGTGGAGTGTTACAATGGAACCCCATAAAATGCTCTTCATTTTGGTGGTTCTTCCTTAGTCACTGGAGTCACTTTGAGTGTCCTAGCTTTTTTTTTTTTTAATGTCTTCCCTAATAAAACCTGGCTTTTGAGTTTAAAAGTTCTTTGGTCTTTGGGGAGTTCACAAAAGGCAGACATGGTTCAAAGCTCTGCTAACATGTGGTCTTGATAGACAGTCAAATGGGGTAGTGAGGGTGCTGAGTTAAAGCCATGGAGAAAATAAGACGACTGTCTTTGGAGTCGGGCTAAGCTACACTGGCATAGATATTGCCTAGAAGCCATATTTATTTGGGTAATGAATCTAAATGGAATGAAAAGATACTGTCGATCTGGGTATAGACTGGGATCTTGTAGGAAGGAAGAAATAGTATGTGTTTATCCTATTATAGACAACACTTACAGGGCAGCATAAATACACATGGTTGGGCGATACAAATAATGGAATTTTTCAAAGACAAGACAACATTTCAAAATGTCTGATAAGGTGGCATTCTCATCTTGATATCACTTCAGCAGATTTCTAAATCTGTACTGTTAATGACATAGGTATATTATAGAATCTTATGAATAATATATGTATTATAGGTATATAGGTACACTGGTTATTGCAACTGAACTTTGACTGATGGGTGTGAGGTGGGAACTCCTGTGCAGGTTAGGAAAAGAAAAAAAAACAAGGAATAAATTCTACATAATAACACATTAAAATAAAAGGATGCCACCCAGAGGCAAGCAGCGGGATATTTAAAAAGTGTTGGAGCAGAAGGTTCTAGTTGATCATGACTTACTGCAAGTCTTAAAGTATTGTAACCATTGCCTTCCGAAGTATTTCTTTAAATATTTGTTGACTGTTTCTTAAGAGGCACTGTCCTCAGCATTCTTAGTGACTAATAAGGAACTTGGTACATAAAGGCTTAGGTTGAAGTCGCTGGTGATCTTTTCATAAGTGTGCTAGATTCAGGAATTTTAAGAAGGTAAGTTTTTAAGAATAATTTCAGTAAAAAAATTTCTGAATTCATTATTGGAAATAAGTTTTAATCATAATAGACTAATGAAGTGGGCCAAGATGATACCATATCAAAGATGAGCTAGGTATTTTGACCATCTGTCTCTGTGTAAAGTTTCCTCAAAAAACTGTTTTCACAGAAGGTAAGTTGTTCAGATAGTATATACCAAGAGGACATGTTTGTTATTGTACGTAGGGAAAGCCATCTATTTAATGTGCTTTCTGAAGGGCCTAGATGTAACTGAGAATAAGGACATCTGCATGTTTGTGGGTTTTATGGTTATGGACGAAGGCTTGTTTTGTCAAGGATTAACATTCTTTGTAAATCTACTGCTAGACCTTGTCCAGATTTGTCAAAGGCTTTTTGAGAATTTACCTATCCATTTTACATGTGGTAGCCAAGTATCAAAACCTGGATCTCTCAATACCTTTGAAAATCTCAATAATCATGCTTTGGACAAATGCAGAGTTTACATTTGGTGAATGAAGACCGGAAGATTGCCATATATGCCCCATCATGCTACCAAAAGTGAAAGTTAAATGAAGTAGGTCTGAAAGTTAAATGCAATTCTTAACCTACTAAAGGTGTGAACAAACTTGGCAGGATGAGGTAGGGCCCCAGCGCACATTTTTAGTGCATACAGGTGTGACAGCTGCTAGAACAGCAATTGTTTCACGGTTTTTGCCAACTTTTGAATGACACTTTTTTTGCCAAGGCTTTTAAAAAGTTTTGTCAAAGTTTTAAAAGTTACAGAACAAGAGACATGGTAGTTCAAAGAGGCTCTGTGCTGTGTAGTCACATGCCATCTTTTTCCTCTCTTACTCCTTAGTGCTTGTGTGTCACAGAGTTGCAGGTTGGAAGGGACCTCAGGGATCATCTAGGCCAACCTTTCTAGGAAGAGCACAGTCTAGACAAGATGGTCCAGCACCCTGTTCAGACAACTCTTGAAGGTGTCCAACATGGCTGAGTCAACCACTTCCCTGGGGAGATTATTCCAATGGTTCACTGTCCTCACTGTGAAAAATTTTCCTCTTGTGTCCAATCGGAATCTCCCCAAGAGCAACTTGTGTCCATTCACCCTTGTCCTCTCCACATGACTCTGTGCAAAAAGGGAGTCTCCATCTTCTTTGTAGCTACCCCTTAAGTAATGGTACATGGTGATGAGATCCCCCCTAAGCCTCCTTTTCTCAAGGCTGAACAAACACAGTTCTCCCAGCCTATCCTTATATGGCAGGCTTCCCAGTCCTTTGATCATTTAACAATCAGTGCAAGCACAGGTGTGCATAAGTAAATGATCTAAGATTAAATCTAAAATCAAATGACCAAATGTTCTCAGCTGCTGTGTGGCTGGTCGTGCACAAATGGGAATTCAGGGCTGGCAGGTTGGTAGCTATTCCTGTACTGTTTTCCTTTCAAGGAGGACATATTTCTGTAGATGAGCTGCGAGAAGGAAGCTGCATCATTGGGATGGTTTGGCTGGGAGCTCCCATTTCTTTCTTACCCTTCCCAAATTGTGCAATGGCTGAATGAACACTCTTTTTCTCATGTTGCTGAGTAATGCTGATTTTACTCAACGTAGAGACAAAAGAAGTGACTAGAGAGAGGAAAGACGAATGTGAATGAGGGAAGGACTTGAATAAGTTTAAGCTGTGAAACAGTTAGAGTCAAGGCGTTCCCCTTGGTCTACTTAAACTGGGCTAATCATAATTAAGTAGTGATTCTTCTGATAAGCAATGGTTAGAGTTCAAGGTCTCAAGTAAAGCCTTGCTAATTTTCATCCTGAAACCTTCTTTTTCTGTCACTGCGGTGGTGATGTGTTTTTTTGTTGTTTTGTTTTGAACAGATTGCAGAAAGGTGCAGTGACTATTATTATCTTCTCTCTTGATGTTACTTTTATTAAAACTAAATTTCAGCAGATAAATTCTTGGGCTTTCATTTTCTCTCCCAAGTTGCTTCTGTTATAAGTTGCAATTGTTCCGCAATTCTTGGACTATCTTAAACTTATGTTTTCTAATCCAGTTTCTCATTTTACCCAGAGTTCATGCTTTCCCAGCATCAGCTGTGAGTGAAACAGTTTAGAAACGTCAGTATAGCTTCCTAATGATCAGAGTCCAGGTGATGTAGGCACACTGGACCTAAATAATTTTAATAGTGCTTGGAATAGTACAGATGAAGAAAGATGAGCACACTTCTGGAACTTAAGAAGAAAGAAATTGCCCACACACTTTACAGAAGCGACTGAATTTTGAAACATTTCATTTCCTTCTGAAAGGTGGAAATTATAATTGCGATATATTTTGTTTCTTAGATCCAGCAAGCACCAGTATTTTGGGAATGGACTTTTAGTAATGCCAGTTAAATTAAAAAAATTCTTCTAAACAAACATCTCTCCAGTGCCACCATGTGCCATTCTTTGAGACAATTTAATAAAAACTGCTTGAATTTTTCACCAAAAAGAGAACGTAATTGTCCAAAAGGCTCTTCGTTCATTAACTTCAAGAAATCCAATTTGGCTTTAGTTATTGATGAACCAGTAGGCACAAGAAATTTCCTCCTTGAAGTTTTGTAGGGTCTTATGAACTGAAGGTTATTAGAATTAAACTTTCTTCACAAATCTCTACTTAAAAAGTTATGTTGTGAGTTCATCCGAATAAAAAATGAGCTTCTGAGATGCTGCTGAACTACTTTAAAATATTTTTACTGGTTTGGATTTAAGCTAATTAAGTACTTGAATATCATTAGTCTTTGTATCTAATAAATTTGAAAAGAATTGAAGAAAACAAGATGGTTTGTTTAGGTGTTTATTTAATCAATGTACCTGGTATCCTAGTATTGCATTGGTGTCATATTTAAAATATAACTTGGCAGAGTTGAATATGTGTAAATATTTGTGGTTATTGTTTAAAATTTCTTTCTTGAAAATTTTGTGAGATAAATGCACATTGAGAGTGCTGATATCTTGGATACTCTGTACAGCATCACATATTTGGCCAAACAAGGCCTTTTGTTTCACTCACAAGGTCAAATGGTAACTGTACAAACTAGTTACTACAATACTACAAACTACAATAACAGGCATTGTTTAAAATGCATCCAAATGCATACATTAGGTGAATATGTCTTTGATGCTTCAAACACAGTAGGCACAATTTTGTATCTTTAGAGGTTTAACTAAATCTGAATCTCAGGACGTTAGCTTGTGTTGGGTATCTAAATACTTGAAATTTTACTCTTCTGCCCACCTTCCTTGATTTTAATCTGCTGTTAAAGTAACTTAAAAAGATTAAAAAAAAGATTGTTTTGTTATTTCATCATATGCCTTCTCACTTCTTGTCTTAAAACAGTATTTTTAATATTTATATGGAGAAAAACATAGAACAAAACTTGAATATAGAGAGTATAATAGTGTTCTTGTAAGGTAGAGAAATGGTTGGGTTTTTTTTCTTTTCATTTCAGTGCGATAGCTGTTTGCCATTATACAATGACAAGCCTTTTCGTCCAGGTGACCAAGTTCATGCCTACAATTGCAAACCTTGTCAATGCTACAGCCATGCAGTAAGCTGCCACTATGACTTAGCAATGGACCCTTTTCCTCAGGAACACTACAGAGGTGGTGGTGGAGTGTGTGATAACTGTCAACACAACACAGCTGGTGAGTCACACAAAAGAGAATGGACTGTTTGGTTTACAATCACTTTTTGGCTAAGTCTCGTATCAGCTGAAATTAGTAATGTACGTTGGCTGACATACCAATAAATTATCATGTATATGTATTTTTAACCTATCCAGATAGTGCTGTAGTTACAATTACTTAAGCTACAGGAAAATACTGCTAAAATTTGATCCAATTTTGTATAAAATCTTCCATACAAAACACATTCTATTAAGTAATTAGAACGTGTAGTTTCAAAGCTGTTTCCATTACACATGCTAGAACATTTAAATCCAGAATATTGTCCTTCTAATTAAACCAGTTTAACAGGTAACGTATTTAAAATGTTGTCAAATTTTGCTCTATGTCAGTTTCTTGCTTACTGAGTAAAGGTTTCTATTCTGTGTAAGTAGTATATTTGAATACTTTTTTTAACAGTTCTCTTCTATTTCAGTTTTCTTGGCTTTGTCTAGTAAGGGGAAAAAAGAAAAGTTTCAGGTTCAATGATAATTTTTCCAAAAAATGTATAGGCATTTGCATGGCACAGCTTTTATATAAGTGTGGTATTATATAACAGATGGAAGTTTAATGGAGTAAAACATAGTTTGTAACAGGTTCATTGTTTCATATGCTCTGGATCACTAAATTGGCAGGTAGAGATGAAAGGTGCATTAAAATGGACATCCTGAAAATTATAGAATTCTCTCAAAGGAATAGAGTCTTTAATTTTGAATTATACAGCTAATTTTAATGAATTGGAAGCCATAATGCATAACCTTTCTTTCATGCAGGAAGGAACTGTGAGCTGTGCAAGGATTTCCATTACAGACAAGCAGGTGCAGATCTTTCAGCCATTGATGTTTGCAAACCCTGTGACTGTTATGCAACAGGCACCAAAAATAAGAGCCTCCTGTGTGATAATGTAAGTAGTCTCAACACAAAACATTTTAATCAGCTAGGTAGACAGCAGTAAGATCTCAAAAAGTTTATTTAGATGGTAACTACTTTATGAAAATGCTTAAGTTCAGCCTTTTCAAAACGATAATTGACTTACATCAGAGACTGAAAGCTGAAAAAACACAGAAAGCAGTTTGAGATGTAGTGTTGAAGAGTTCATCTAGGTCAGCAACAAACAGAAGATGGTGTATGAATTTTCAGAAGTGAACAGTAGTTTTGGGATACTGACAGGTACTTGTGCACTCAGTAATGTTAAAACATCCAGGTTTTGAGTATTTTTGAAGATCTTGATACTGTCTTAAAATTACTAACGTATTTTGAAAATTCAGGTAATAAGCTGAGCCTGAAATTGAACAAAAATGAAGCTAGTTTTCCCTGTAATAAGTCAAGGATTGATCTCCCTTTTTATTCATAAAGTTCATTTAAAAACCCCAAACCCAAACCCACCACAAAGTGAGGCTGAAAAGAGAACACCATCAGCTGTGCTTTTAAGCCTATGGACCTCACTGATGTGCAAGAGACAGTCTGATAATAAATCTAACTTTCAAAACACCCACGTCAAAAAGAAAAGCAGGAAAAGTGAGTGAAGGTTTGAACATATATTAAAGATTTGTTGTGGTTCATGTTCTATTCATGTATGTCCTGTCCATTGCCAGAATCCAAATTTTGTTAGGAATAGGAAAGAAGTAGCTTTTTTGTCTGAAATGTATTTTAAAAACATTTTAAAGGTAGAACTTGTTCTACGGGGAATTGAGGTAGAACTTCTTCAGCTTGTTACCACATTTCCCATCTCTTTTTTTCCAAACTTTTTTCATGAAACAATCTTTAGCATTTTTTATATGATGTCTCTTGTTATTGCATTTTATTGAACAGTAAGCTTTTGTGGATCCTGTTGTATTTTCATCCTTCGTTCTGTAGTGGTACAAATTCATGCCCAGTTTGTGACAGTGTACCTTCACAGGACTCGTGGATCGGTGCATATGCTGAGTGATATGCAAATTTAGCACAATGTGTTTTTTAAAATAATCCCCTGTAGTACAAATAAAAATTAATTTATAATTTTCTGTCTTCTGAAGATGATACTTTTTTGCCAACATCACAGAAATTAAAAAAACCCTTGAAAACCACAGATATGTCAGGGCTACTTTTTAAGATATAAGGAAAATGAAAGCAAATGCTGATTTGCATGTCCTGGTTTTCAGTGAAATGTTAACCTAAAACAACTTTAGCTGTGATTATTAATCGGAGGAAGAGTAGGTTACAGAAATCACTGCTTTATAGTAAGATACACAAAACACTGATGAAGCTTGATTATGAAAGTATGAACGTTGAGATAAAATGGAAAAAATGGGGGAGACTGGATTGCTCAGTAAGGCATCAGTTGACTGCTGCAGAAGAAGCAGAGCAGGGAAAGATGATTAAGAGTCATTAAAGAATAGATTAATAAGGCTGGGGACTAAAGGCTGAAATGAATTACATGACGTAGGAAGGCATAATTGAAGGAAGTGTTTCCAAATTTGACCTGTGGAAGATGGAATTGTAAGGAATAAGGACTCTACTCATGAAAATCATCACGTCACAATGATGATTTTCAAGGAAATATGCCAAAAATGGGGCAGAATACACTTTTATTGCATAACTTACCATTTTCTGCAGTTCATCAAGATTTTTTTCTTTCCCCAATGTGCCAGTTGTGCCACTAACTTCCAAGAGGTACAGAGTTCCAAAATTAATTCATAAAATCACAAATTAATCTGACAACTCACACAGAAAGAATATTTACTCATCAAATGAAGTATTATTAATGTAGATAGTTTACAGGATGGGTAGAAGAGCTTACTGAAACATGGTTACTCCCATCTCAGTTCTTTGGACTGATCATGAGAACTCTATGCCTCTTCCATTCACCTATTTCATGCTACCCTTGGTGAGAAAGGCATGTAGGTGTGTAACACTTCTGCCTTGCATAGGTTCTCAGTTCTCATACATCTGTCAATCATGCCCACTACAGATCAGTGTGTAACTTCATTTGTATTTTAAAGTGTGAACTAACATATTAAAAACTTCAGAATTATAACCTTATGGTTTATGGTAAGGAGTGGGATTTTAGAGTGGTGTAGCAGTGCATCCATGAGCAGTTCATCAGAACTTCTCTGCAGAAAGAGGTCTTCCCTTGAGACTGGTGGGTGCAAGAGAGAGAATTGCTACAGCCCGATAAAATTTGTCGACTCTTACTGGCATCTAACCGGTGTAGGAAAGATGCACGTTGGTTGCATCCACTTAGTGAACATTTGTCAGAAAATATTTCAAACAATCAGGAAGTCCAGATGAATTATTTGAGGTTCCTGAGTTTTATGAGGGTGAAAGAAGAATTGGCTGCCTTCTTCCCTTCTCCTGAACCGGTCACACATGAGGAAATTCTGCCAGAGTACTGCTCATGTGATCATTCTTGCTCTGTTTGGAGAGCTGGAGATTAATTTCTTCTGGCCTTTATACCACAATCCTTGACTCATTTTCCTGTGCTGCTTTTTGCCCAGACTGCTCTACAAATGCTTACATATTCAATCAGGCTCAGCAGTTTGTAGTCTTTTCATGATTCTATTATAATATGCCATATATAATGGTTTGAATAAAAGCACTCTTTTCCAGGGTATTTGTTTCTAGGCAAAGCTGAAAGTGATGCTATTGCTTCTACCTAGTCTTTGGAATTACCATTCTGGTCTCAGTGAATTTAGGCATCTTTACTCAGCTTTTGCTGATTTTGAAAAATTTACTCTGAACATGCAAATAAATATGTATCATATTGGTGCAAAGAAGCTGTACTTTACTGCAGAGAATATTGTTCAAAGTTGAAAAGACTTAATTGCCTTCTGTCGAGGTGGCAGCTGTATTGTCTCGCGTTGCAAGAAAACTCTTTCTAAGGCACTAAGATGAACAAAATGTTAGTTACTGTTTTTCTGAGGAGTCATTAAAACACATTCCAGTGCTGCCAAGTAAGCTTTTGAACAGGCTTCAGATTTCACCTTTCTGTACACTTCCTAAATATTGCTCTATTCAATTTATTTTTCTCTCAGAGTTTTGAACGTTTGATTTAATTTTTTATACATAATGGAAAACCTAGCTAGTAGAGTTGTGTATGCATATGTATTTTAAACCAAAGTAGAATATTTCTGATAATTTCAATTCTGAGTTGATAAACTCTTTTATATAAAATTAGAATGAGCTTTCCCCGTTCTCATTTTTCCACCTATCCAGTTTTCAACCCATTTATTGTGATTGTCGATAAATAAATAACTGGGATGTGTGTTACAAGGGAAGGAACATAGGTAAAGGAGTTAGCTAAGGGCATTTCAATCAACAGATACATCAAATAGAATAAGGAATATAAAGGATGCAAACATGTCAATGAAAAGCTCATGTCCATAATGGAGTCCCTTAAAAAATCATGGTATAAAACACTGTGTGTCTTTGGAATCCTGGATTTCCCTTCATGGAAGGCCCTTAATCTTATTGCTAAAATAAAGGGAAATGAGCTTTTTATGTTAAATAATTCCATGGCTTAATTTCTGATGGGTTTTGAAACATGGGAATGCTGATTTTCTGTGATAGCTTGTTGGGTTATTTTGGAGGTTTGGTCCATTCCCACCCTTTGGAGTGTGACGGGCAGAGGGTAAACGCTTCATTTTACATTTTGAGCAGAAGTAGTAGAAAGCTACTGACTTTTGAAAGTCATCATATGCGATGACAGGAAGAGATAGCAGGGGAGTGAATAGGAACTTCATTATTGCTGCTTATTCAATTTTCAGTTCCCAAAGCTGGCGTACTGAGAATACTCTCAGGTATTTGGTGGTCAGACCATTAACCTATGTTAAAAGTCCTCAACCCCCTTGCTGCTGCTCCCACTTCCTGAGATTGCTGTCAATTCGATGCTGGCATTCTTGCCAGATTTGCATCAGGTAAGATGGTAGTGAGAAGTATATGATTAGCGTTTATATCAAAAAGGCAGAACATCAAGTTCAGACTCAATCAATTGCAAAGCCAGCAATGGCAGGATGAACAGACAGAATTTCATCCAGGAACTAAATATGCTCATGGGTCTTAAAGTGTAAGTTTTAGGTCATTGCCAGCTGGTCAAAGGAAGGTGATACTGTCCTGGTGGAGAGTAAATAATTGAAATTAGTAATGACTCAGTCAATGGCAAAAGGGTTGTTTGTTTTTTTTTTTTTTGTCATGTGTTTTGGTCTTCAGAACCAGGAGTTAACTTTGGTAAAAAAATTAGAAAGTGTCAGCTTTAGTTTTTTTTATTTAATAGCATCAAGCCACATCTCATATTAATTCTCCAGAATTGGAGAGACTTTCTGATTATGTTTCTGGCAGTAAGTTTTTTCTATTACAAAAACCAAAGAATAGCTATTTGAAATTATAGGGCCATCCAAGGACAAAAAGATGGTTTTAACTTTCAGAAAGGCTGAAAGTTAGTTGGAAGATATATATTTCTGAGACGATGATATGTATTTGTTGAATATCTACTAGATGAGTGCTGTGGCTAAATGGTGGGCTGTACCCTAAACAATAATTAAGACAATTCTTTGGAGTATGTCGCCCTTTGTCCTGGGTACTTAAATATCTTCTTAAGCTGTCACACAAGTTTAGTAACTGGGCATTGGGAGCATCCCTGAACAGGCTCCTCTTTGAATTTGTGACTCTAAATGTAATGAGTTAGTGTCCCCCAGTTAAAGAGTGGTACCACTACGGTCTAAAGCAGTGCGAGCTGCTTGGTATATCTAAAATTCAGAAATCTCAAGTAGTCTGCTTCCTGATTAAGGGCAATGATGTTGTGCATCATTTGTGCAGGAGGAAATTGCATACTTTTTACAACTACTTACATTCAAGGATATGGGACTAGTGTGTATTTCATACGTAAATCATAAATGACACAAGGGATATATGCCAACTCAGCATCAGTGATTTTCTGTATCGAATAACAATTGTAATGATGAGGTCCCAAGATACACCACCGCTTGGTAGCAATACTCGGCTAGACTCATTTTCATAGTGAACAATCTAGACAGATATTTTCCATAAGTGATTTAGTACCGCGATGATCATGTTAATAGACAGGCTGTTTCTGTCTGCTTACTGTTTGGGTCAGAACCAGGCCTCTTAGGCATAAGCAACAGGAGAACAGATTGCTTTCTGCTCTTCTATAACCAGCATAATTAAAGTCTATTTCTTTAAATGACAGGTAGCATTTGGATCGGGGCGAGGAGGGGAAGGTTCAGTAATATCTCCAGTGCAAACCTGGTGAAATCCTGGTTAATAAAATCTTTAAACATTAATTGCCACCAGTATTCTCAATGATACCATTTTTTTCCAGGGTAAGCTAGATTTACAGAAATAATAATAGTAATAACAACAATCATTTTGCTTCATAATTCACTTAGATTTTTATGTAGTTATAGAAATTTTGTTCTACCCATTTTTATGTAGATTTCCATATTATAACCTATGGTACACTTATTTCTGCAACATTATAAACATTTGTCAGCTTGTACAACTTCTTTGTAACAGCACCCATTGCCAAGCATTTCACAGTGGTTCTGGATTATTTTGGTGCTTCTCTGTCTGTACAGCAAAATTAAAGATTTTTCTTTATTTCCCTTTTTGAAGACAAATTTTCCCCAAATTAAGCCCAATGATTAGTTTATTTCCTAAATTAATGCAGTAACTAATTCTCATATCAACTTGAGATTGCATATGTACCATAATTTTGCTTTTATCTTTTAGCTAAAATACCAGTTCTTTAACACTATTTTTTATTGCTTTTTACCCTACTTTTTCTAATTCTTGTGTTCTAATTCAACTATTTGAGCTAAAGCCTTGCCTTTCCTTCTCATGTCTTAAATATGAGATTCCTTTTTAGTACATCACAGAATGACATTTATGTGGTGTCATATTGTTTGTATTTAATCTGTGGATGCCCAGTATCACTTCCAGGCTATTTTCCACTTTATTGTTTCTTCACAATTTTTCTGTATTTTGTGTTTGATGTTTCCTTGCTATGTGCTGTGTTTTGAACTTCTGCATTTACTTAATCTTTACTGATTTTAGAATATTTGCGCAAAGAGTAAAAGTGATGTTGAAAATTAACCTGCTGAGTGTAATCCCAGCGCAGCAGTGCCCACCCTGACTGGGGCACAGTCCCGCAGCATCAGAACATGGCCAAGTGCTCATAACAGGGTCCACTGACAACCCCAGACAAGGCAATGTGATAAATCAGGTCCAGGGTGCATCCAGGGAGTCCCGTCTGGAGCCAGCAGGAGATGAGGCTGAAGACATGGCTGCAGCCTAAGTCCAAGGGATCCCTCCAGGAGGCAGGGGACAGGCACAACTGCAGCATAGCCTAGGCAAGGTGTGGATTCCCAGACTGGAGCTTGCCTGGAGCTCCTGGGCTGTGGGCAGGGTGTGTGAGTGGAGGCCCCAGGTGAAGATGCTCAGGGTCATTAAGGCTGGTTGGTGCCCTCAGGGTCCAGATAATGCTGGCTGTGCATCCTGAGCTGAGGTGATTTGTGAGGCTTGTAAGCATGTTCCTTCTTCTGTCTTCAGAGTCTGCTATTGAAAATCTTGAAGAGCTTAGCATGCAGGTTGGGCAATTACAGAACCCTACAAACCTTCCCAGTTTTACACGTACTTTTAACTACTCCCCCCCCTCCCCCCATCTACTATTTTTATCTGGAGCATATATCTCAACTTTTTATCTAAAAATCAGCACAGCTACTTGAAGTGTATGCAGTATATGAAAGATAAAAACCGTGTAATATGGAGTGCATTACAGTGGCATATTCCCTTTAGCTGATATTCATGTCTCTTCTAATGCCGTGCTTTCTATAGTAGGCAGGATTAAAATGGAGTTACAGAATTGAATTTGTTATTCTGTATTTTGGAGGCTAAACTTCAATAGATATCTTTCATTTTGATATCCTATATTGACAGAAAATGGCTGAAGAAGCAGAATGGAAATGTTTCTAGTCACCTATAGCTAAGACAAAACCAAAATAGTAATCTGTGAATACAGCCAGAGCTTCCTTTTTGTCTTGTCTATCGAATGTTTTTTTTTTTCTGCTTGACTTTTTTTCACAAGACTTTGAAATCAGTGTTATGGAAGAATGTCAGTGGAGAATTTGCAGATTCTCTAATCTGGTACATAGAAACCTATTTTCAGATCTGATAAGAAGCAATCTGATAAACCTACCTCTAACAAAAACTTTAGTTTCCCATACCTTCCTCTAAGTGCCATGAGAGTTTCCCTCTTTTTAGAACCAGGAAACCTGTTGCCACTTGTATTGATTACAGATGGAAAACTCTTTTCTGTGTGACAGAAAGGTAAGAGGAAACTTATATAGGGAGATCTCCAAATGGTTTCATTGCCTGGTTCCTGGAGAAAATTTGAATTGTATTCTTCAGTTGGTCGGATATTTCTCCCTGATTCTGAAGAGTTCTGTTTATTCTTCTGGAGTATATTTTTTACCCTATAAAGAGAAGGTTTGGGGACATACATTTTCTGCAACTGAATGGGATGGAAATTACTGCTGCTTGTAATAGGTTGATGCTTAAAATTATGCTGAAGATACTGGTGCTCTTTGCTTCTCTTAGCACTCAGTAATCTACACACTTCACTTGTTGCTTCAGGAAAGGGCTACCATCTGCTCACAATTAGACTTGGGTTTCCATGTATTTGTGATAAGAACAGCCATACGGGATGAAATGAGGCTTTCATCTACCACAGTATCCTCTCTAATAGTTAGCAGAAGCTGGTGTTAAGAAGCATGATCCTTCTGTGATATACTTTCCTAGATTGCAGTTATTTATGGTTTTGGGACTACCTAGGCCAAACTGATGGGTTTCATCTGAGTAGTTGTGTTTGGTGTCCACATATGGAATTAATCTAACTAATTTTTTTAATGCACTTCAAAAATAATAAAAAAGGTATGTTTTCTGTACACTTGAAGGGTATCGAAAAAGTACTTTTTCATTCTTTTAAGTCTGCTTTCTGATAATTTCCTGGGTGTTGTCTCCTCCTTATATTGTGAACAATAATGAATATTCTTTCTGTCAACCATTCATTATTTTACAGACGTGTATTCCCTTCATCTTAGTCATCTCTTTCCAAACTGTAAAGTCTTTCTTTTAGTCTCTTTTCATTTGTATCTTTGCTTATTCTATTCACTCTGCAACTTCTTTTATTGTAGAGAGGGTAACCAGATATACAAATTGTGCAAAATGTTGATAGACAATGGATTTTTACAACAGAATGACATTTTCTGTATAATTTTCAGGTCTTTTCCTAATAATTCCAGTATTCCTATTGCCTTTTTTAACTGCCTCAGAGCTTTCAAATGTTTTTTAGGAGGAATGCAGCAGCTTTAACAGCTCTTTCTTGAGTGATAGTAGCTAATTTTGGACTCATCACTGTCTACCTATAGTCAGCATTGGTTTTCCCCAGGTGTTAAGTTTGTACTTCTTGATGTGGAAATTATTTTAACTTCTTGATCATCCATTTGGTTCAGTATATGCAGTATTTCTAGATATTGCTGACTTACAGAAATGCAGAAGAATCATGAAACATGATTTTTCTTTGCAAAAAAGTACTAATCTCTTCCAATATATCAATCTCGTGTTTTAATTTCTATTACCTCGCTCTGTATAGAAAAAGGTTACTAGTCTGTAGATCTCAGAAGCTTCCTTACAGCCTTTTAAAGAGATTGATGTAACGTTTATAATGTTATTCCTCTTTAACTGAGGTTGATTTTAGCAATTAATAACTCAGTAATTTTATATTTCAGTTCATTTAGAACTCTTGACTTGTGTGTAGTCACTTTTCAACAGATGAGATTTTGCTAAAATGTTTTCCTTCTGACATTTCAGTTTGAAACCAGCTTGAAGCCTGAAAATTGTTCCTAATATAGAATGATAACACCTCTTCCATTGTTAACAGCTGTGCAATACTGTCTTTGCAACCTCTGTTGTGGTTTTACCTTTCCCGTATGCTACACAGAATTGTAGAAGCATTAGTTGGTCATCTGCTCCAGCTCAAAGCAGGATTGTTGTCAGTGCTAGATCCAGTCAGTCATGATTTTGTCTGGATGAGTCTTGATACTTCTGGGGATGGAGATTCCACATGCCCTCTGGGCAACCTGTTACAGATAGCGCACTTCCCTCTTAATGAAAAGTTCTGATGTCCAATCTGAATCTGCTAGTCATACCACTTAATTATGTATTGCCCTCACTGATTCTCTGGTAGTCTTTGTTTCTGACATTTGAAAAATATTGTTTTTTTCCTTCATGCCTTAAGCGTGTTGATCATTAAAAGCTGATTCTTGTACTGCCTTATTCTGGTTTTAAAATTTGGTGGTGGTTATCTGCTCTTATTTAACCTCCTTATTTTGATTTGATTTCCGTTTTTTGAAGACGACTTTTTGCATGTAGTGCTTTCCTTCATGTGGTAGCTTTTGGAGTAACTTTAAAGTTGTCTTGGGTATGCATTATGTGTTTGTTGAGTCTTAATGAAGTATCTTTATATAACACTTGCTATTGTGTAATCTGAGCATGCTGTGATCAGAAACACAAAATGTTTCTTTCACATTTATGTATTAAACTAGGTATTTTTCTTAATTTAGGATTAAACTCAAGAGTCGCTTTTCACATGCCAGTTCACTGATGAATAACTGTGATGCATGACTAGGTCTCTTATAATAAACTAAGTATCTAGATCCAATCCAGTCTAAATGGGAATAACCTGAAAACCCTTGTTGCTGTGTTTTCTGCTGTTGTGGTCTCTTAACTCTTACAAAAACCTTGCTGTTGTCTTGCTGTTTGTTTATCAAATAATGTTTTTTCTTTCCTTTTTAATATCTTCATCTTCCTGAAAAATGTGGCTGATACATCAGTAATAAATCTCTATTATGACAGCATATTGAAGAGGTTTTATTGGACGACAGAATCCTTTTATGAGGAAGGGGTAGGAATACACGCTTCTCTAACTTTCATTCAGTGTTTTCTGCACTGAGAATTTACCCTTACATGCTGAAATACTCTATTTTATCTCATATTAATAATGCTTAGAGCTTCACTGTAGGTTGGAGGGTGTCACGATAACATTTATTTTAAGTGGAGCTTCCATGTAACTTTGTCTCTAATGCCATAGGACTCTCCTGCTGTCTCAGCTTTGCCTGACTCATAGGTTTAAGATGAAAAAAACAACTGTTAAGAGAAATTTTTGTTCTGGTAGCTAATTAAAAGCAAAGTACATTGAACTACAGCTGTTGACATTGTAGATGAATAACTAGTTTTGAATCTGTACTTCTTCATACTTGTAAATATTTGCACTGTAAAAAATACACTGAGCCAAAGAAAACTGCTTGTAGCACAGAGTTTAATTGTTTGCTGCCACCTCTGCAGTCCCCAGACTTGAGTTAGAAGAGTTAGTTTTTGTTCCTTGATTATGAATCGTAAGCCTTTTGCCAGTTCACATCCTCTGCGTCTCTGGGTTGGTTTGACTCCCTGTTCTCATCTAGGCTGCGTATTGACTGATGTCTTCCATTAGTTTCCCCATCCCTGTGCCATTGCCCTTTCCCTGTGGTCAGTTTTCCCACTGTGTCGGAAAGTGATGAATATAGAGAGAACTTTCCAGGAGGCCTTTAATCTTGCACAAGATGTGGGACAAATACTCCCAGATCATGGCCCAGGCATAACAAAGGATGCCTCAGCTCCTTCCAAATAGCAATGCTACCCATTTAGGGTGTAGGAGAGAGGACCTTTATATCCCACCACTGAAGTGGAATGCTTGAAACCTGGCTGAACCAAGAAAATAGGGAGAGGGTTTCAGATACTGAGCTGTTGGGTAAGGAACAGCTGCTTTCTTCTGTAAAGGAAGAACAAATTTATCTTGGATGTGTAATCAGAAAGGAAATCTTTCAACTTTGCTTTGTTCTTATTTAACTAGCATTTTCACTAAAATAAGTAAGCATATGGACTGTACAAAAATAAATGCAAAACTTGACCTTTGAAAATGATAGCGTTTTGCAGTAATTGTGATTCAAAAAAGTACTGTTTGTTTTAATAGAAGTCACCTTTTATACAATGCAATTTTGTAATTATTCTTTGCAGTTTTCTCTTCCCAGATGGTAAATGTTGCCACATTGTTTACTCAATTCTTTTTTCCTTCTGTTTTGAAAGAACAGGACTTTTAAACTCTATTTAAAAATTGAATAGTTACACGCTGCGTAATATTTCTCTTTCTTCTGTCTCTCAACAAATTAGAAAGGTATGCGTTACACAGGCTTATTTTTTTCTGTTCCATTTTTAAGTTTTCTCCTCGCCGACTCATACTCCAATTCTTGTTGCTAATGAATGTATCATCTAAAAATAGATATGTACATCATTCTCTAATATTTTGTATCTTTCTAGATTGGAGGCCAGTGTAATTGTAAGAGACATGTGTCTGGCAGACAATGCAATCAGTGCCAGGAAGGATTCTACAGTCTACAACAGTCAAACCCTGATGGCTGCAGTCCTTGTAACTGTAATACCTCTGGGACAGTCAATGGAGATATTACCTGTCACCAAAATTCAGGCCAGTGCAAGTGCAAAGCAAATGTTATTGGTATGTGTAATGCAAGAGTTTGGATCCTTTTTTCTTGTTATCTCTGGAAATAAAACACACTTGATTTCTAAATGAAAAGTATAGTAAACTTCTTTGCTGAAGGCAGATTATAAAAATGAATGAAATTAACTGTTAAAAAATTATTAATTTAATAATTCTATCAAACTACAGCTTGAAGCTTAGTTTAATCAACCCTTTAGAAGTTTCTTTACGGCATAGCTACATTAGCTTACATAGCTCCATACTAATAAGTCACCGAAATAATGTAATTTGCTTACTGCATAGATGTTTCTTTTAGGAAATTAACACTTTTTCAAAATGTTTTATACTTAATGAGTTCTAAGGAAATCGTTTCCATGCTAGTTTTCTTAATAGACCAAAATAAATGGATTTTTTTCTTAAAATATTCTGTGCTACAGGGTCCTTTGTGATAAATCTATCCATTTTTTTCTATTATATTTCTTTGAACTGTTCCTATGAAATGCAAAATAAGTCAACATAATTCCACAGATCATGTACATAGCTAGGGTTAGTTATCAAGGGCCACATAATTTTAATTTTGTAATTCAATGCCAAACTGATTATAATAAACTGCTACCTTCTGTGTTATTTATCATTTTTTTTACAAGACGTGCTTTTTTGTTTGTTACTCCCACAGGTATTTTTCAGAAATTAGATTTGATTATAGCAATTTATTACTTCCAGCATATTTGAGGGGAGCCACAGCCACATAAGGACAAAATTTATCAAGTGCCCAAAATACACAGTATATATAATACACTTTGAAATGTTGATGTATGGGAATATTATGCAAGGAGAATTTCCTGATAAAGTGAGCCTTGCATGGTAACTGTACATGTCTCAGACTATACATATGTCTCAAAAAACCCCAGAAGAGATCCTTTTCTGCTTTGTTATTAATACAATTAGTAATCTATTTTTTCTTTAGCTAACCATGGTTGTGGGTTGTATTAGAAATATTCAGGTACATGTTAATTTATAAGTCTCACTGACTTGTGAATGTTGACTTACTTGTAATATTGTGAGTCTTTGTGTCTTCTTTCTTCTACTTTCCAAAAGCAAATACAAAATAACAACAAATAATGAAAATAACTCCAGACAGACATAAGCCTGACCAGTTTCTCTCCTCTTTCCTATGGAATGCCAAGCGCCTATGTTTGCCATATGATAAAAAAGGTGCTAAGAGTAAAAATAATCTCTGTGCATCTTAAACCCACTCTCTGTGTTTGACGAAAAGGGCTTCGGAGCATTCTTAATTATATATTCTTTGCCTACATTTCATGTCTGCATCTGTGAAAATCTTTCTTAACTCAGTGAGAGTTGGTATACAAGAAAAGCACAGTCTGGTTTTCAGGTATTTGATGCTCTGCATATTATTTTAAGTATTTTCTCCCTTTGATGAGAACAATAAGAATTATTATTTCTACTGAAATAGTAATACAAAAATGTGTAAACCTATGCTTTTTGCAAATTTAACTAACTATGGTGGGGGGCTGCAGTTATGCAAGTGTTTGTTTGCAGGATAAAGACCTAATTCTTTCCAGGATGGATTATCTTCTTTGTTTTCCAAACCAATTGTAAATAAGCTTCTGTACGTTGGAACGTGTGCAGCAAACTTTAACACAGAGCTTTCCTCTTTGGATTTCTAAATTGCTTTTTAGAGCAATCTGTCTATTGCCATTTTATCTATTTAAACAAGCATGGTAACAGAAAAATGCAACTATGGACTGTGGTGTTATGAAACATGAACTGTTAGAGTTAACACAACTGTTAAATCTTACTAATGATTCTATCACCAGTAAAATACATTAGCACCAATAATTTTATTAAAGTAGGTCATTCATCTAGAATAAAAAGGTAGAAGAATGTGAATTAAATGCCAAGCGTGCTAACTCCCCTGTACTTGTTAACATTGAATGTGATGCCCTGTAGGCCTTCCTCAGTATCGTTAGGAATAGATTACCTGTCAGGAATATGTATGGCATATTCAAATAAGCACTGCGCATATTTTTAAAACTGATATGATATGAATCCATGTAGACCAATTTTAATAGTTCAAAATGAGTCATAATTCTTGTTAACAATACAGTTATTTTTAAAATTTGCAGCAATAGTGGTCCTTTTTTATTTTCCTTATTGAAATTAAATGATATGCCTTAGGTGAGTCATTCATCACTGTTAAAGGAACTTGCCTTCTGTTGGAGTTTTTGAGTTTTTATCCATATGTATAATGCATTTCCTACCATTTTTAGTTTTATTTTTTTACATGTAAGTTGCTAGATGTATTTTTGTATGGTTTTGTATTTTTTAGAGTGATGACAGTATTTTGCTGGAACATTGTGTTTATATTTTTCTCTATGCAACAGTTAAGTGGTGGCATCATAGTGAAGGATTTTCCCATTGCAAGGGAAAATACATAACTGCGAATTTGCATTTTTCTTATAATAATCTAGTTTGCTTTCTTGTAATGTGTGTTTTATAAACTAAAATACAAATGCCATCCCTTGGGGCAGGGATAAAGCAAATGATGACTTTGAAAACAAAGCTAATAAAAATACAGGATGAAGTACAAAGAAAACAGTTTAGATTTTAATGTACTGCCCGAGTTAACTAAATCATACATTTAGATGAAAATATTTCATTCTGGATTATGGAAAACATTTGCTGCTTTCAGTAAGTGCTAACAATAAACACTAACATTCAAGGTAATCAGTGTTAAAACTGAAATACAGTGTTAAGTAAATTATTCATCGTAATTAGCCTAATTTGTGATGTCCTAGAGTATACTTAATGTTTTTAATATAATATATAAATCTGGTATCAGAACAGACTGAAAGTCCAGTGCAATTCCCTGTATACTGCATTTCTGTGTAGGTTGAAGAGTTCACGTAAGCATTGATTGTGCAACAGGTGCTGTTCTGGGGGACAGAGAGATTAATTCTGGTTTGTCTTAGAAATGTTACAAAGAATCTCTTGCAGAAGTATCTTAAATTGTATTGAGAAGCCAGCAGAAATGCATCTCTTCTGAAGCAAATTGGAAAAGTAAACAGATTTTTGGGATGCCACTGTTATTCAGTTGATTTGTGCAGCCCTGCCATTCCTGTTAATTATGCTGGTGAAGAATATTACTTTTCCTTTCTCCTTTTTTTCTTCCTCCAAGTGTAGCCTACTTACCCTTTCTTGAAATTGAAATTAATAGCTTTTCCGCTTTTTTAATTAATAACTTTTCTCTTTTCAGGTCTTAGGTGTGATAGTTGCAATTTTGGATTTAAAGCGCTCAGATATTCTAATGAAGATGGATGTGAACCTTGTTGGTGCAACAGCTATGGCTCAGTGAACCAATTCTGCAACCCTCTCTCTGGGCAGTGCAATTGTAAAGAGCGAGTGGAAGGGCTTCACTGTGATACCTGCATGGACAACTTTTATGGGCTGGATGTAACTGGTTGTAAGGCTTGCGAATGTAACGTTGCAGGGTCATTTTCTGGGACTGTGTGCGATGCGAAGACAGGGCAGTGTGCATGTAAACCAAATATCGGAGGAAGACAATGTGACGAATGCCTAGATGGCTACCACAAAGTACAGGAAAATCATTCCTTTGCCTGCCTGCCATGTGGCTGTGATAAGGCAGGTACAGTAAATGGCTCTCTGCTTTGTGACAAATCAACGGGACAGTGTCCTTGCAAGGCTGGTGTAACTGGCCTCCAGTGCAGTCAGTGCGTGCCTCATACATACAACCTCAGCATAAGCAACCTCCCTGGCTGCCAGCGTTGTGACTGTGATGCTCTGGGCACATTGGCAGGAACAGTTTGTGACCATGTTTCTGGACAGTGTGTCTGTTTGCCTCAGCGTCAGGGGAGAAGGTGTAATGAGTGTAAACCAGGTAAGAAAATTGGAAGACAATCTATTTGATGTAGTAAGTTTTGCTTTGTTGGATATCATCATAGTTCCTGCAGTTTTTAGTATGTGTTTAGACAGCTTCATGTCTGGCACGTCTCTGACTTACGTTATTAATTATTCTTCCATTTCTTCCTAACTGTGTGAATGAGAAGGAAGTATTAATGTCCTGATCACCATCAAATATTTATTCTATTGCCAGAGGCTGTGTAATTTGTGTTATTACTGCAGTTTCAAGATGTCCAAAATAAGGTTAGGATGAGTTCTAGGTATTGAGAAAATACATAAATCATCATGGCTCATTCACTGAATAAGAGGTAAACTAGCATAGTTTGATGAACAGGAGCTATCCTCGTAAGGAAAAATGTGGATGTGGAAGGCAGAGTGCAAGCCCTTCAGGAAGGGCACCTCATGCATAAAGCTGAGCATGGCGGCAGGTACCAAGATGGTTGCTTTAACTTTGAGGCTGGCAAGTGTGCCACTTGAAAAGCATTCCCCTGCTTTGCTGTGTTGAGGAGGCACTGGCTTTCATAAGGGCTGCTTCCAGTTTGGCCCTGCAAGTAGGGGATACTGCAGTTGCTATGTATCTGTTCAAGATTTTGTACCATATTATTGTAAATAGGGTTAAAAACATTTATTTAAAAACATAAGTGGAAAGCTCTATAATTATATTTTAATGTTTTTGTTTTAAAAAGTAGGTGGGTAAAGTAAAACTATAGATAATATTAACTTACCTTTAGGAATAATATTAAACAGATAGGTTTAGTTCAAGTTAAATACATATGCAATTTATTAAAGTAGCAGGTCACATTAAAAGGTACATTATAACTCCATTGGTTTTAATATGCCATTCAATAATTTGAACAGAGGTTAAAAAAGCTGCTTAACCTCCATTAAGTATTTTTAAAAATACTTTAATTTAAAATATCTTAGGTACATAGACTAATAAATAAGGCAGCATTCTGTTTTTCTTAGTTCCTCCTCCAGTGCTATTTGACCTGCTAACCCTCTACAGCAGCCACTTAATCAGAGATCGGCAGAGGAGTGATGTCAAGGCTTGCCGAGTCAGTGACCACCCTTGTCCTTGAAGAAGAAAGGCCAGGGTTTATGCAGAACTAAATGGTTTAAAAAGGTTTAATTGATAGTATGAACAGACTGGTTTGTAGAAAAGCTTACATGGCACTCAAAGGAATACTTCCACAGTAGTTCCTGTTAAAAAAAAAATAATCTTGCTGTAAGAATTATTTTAAATTTTCCACGTAATAAGTATGAGCATGTCTGTGCTGAATGCTGAGCTCTCTTCTGCAGGTGAAAGTGTAAGTACTTATTTTAAAAGCATCGTATTGCTCTTAGTGTAGCACAGCATACTATGGTATTTTCACTGACATCTTAGTGTTGATCCCAGTGTGAGCTCATTTAGAAACTTAATATGGCTAACTTTTATAGAATTATTCTTTGTTAGCACGTTCCAAAGGAGAGTTTTCTATAAAACGGGTGAATATAGCCTGCTAGTAATACTGGTATTAAATTGTAGAAGTTTAAATGTTTTCAAGTACTCTAAGTATGTCCTATGAGTTTGCTTTGGGACAAAGATAAGAAAACATACTACAAGTATATATGTAGCCAACACAGCCTAATGAGAAATACACAGTTAATTAGTTAAAACTGGCAGCCCTAAAACACACTGAGGACTTCATGGCTCGTTGGGACATTTCCACTGTGTGGTCTGAGTGGAATACATTGTATGTTGTCTGTCTTCTCCCCCCACCCCCCCATGTAATTATAAGTCTGTATTTGAAATAACATCCCAGTTGTAGTGCATCTTCACTGTGCTTTGTTAAAATTTGAGAGGTTTCCAAAAGTTACCAAAATCTTAATGCAAGAGGAGTTGCTAATGGAAAAAAAATCAAACTGGATGTGACTTTATTATTTTGTCATGAGATTTTTTTTTTAAAATCAACTCTGTCTGGAGCATTCAGGCACGTGTTTCATCTATTAGGCTATGTCCATGACCTGCCTCTTCCAGTCTGTTCTCATACAAGTACTATTTTTTGTGGATTTCTGTACTTCCTAATTTTTTTTATACTAGTGGTGTATGCAAAGAGAGGAACACTTGATTTTAACAGGAAACCAAATGAAAGAACAGTTTTACCTTGTAGATAAACCTGCTTTTGATATATCCTAGGTTGCAGTGGTGGAAAATGGATCTTTCCAGCCCCCAAATAGTTGTGAACAGTTGTCCCTGCCTCATTCTGTGACTGTGGTGCCACACTGACTGGGATTTATGCCATACAAATCCTGTTCAACTCAGGGATTCTGTTATGAGAGCAGCAAGGCTATGAAAAAAAAAAAAAAAAGCAAGCTTTTTTTAATAAGTTCTTTATTCAGTGGCCACAGATTTTTGTGTCGTGGTATGTAGTACAGAAAAGATGTAAGCCAGTACAGAAAAGATGTAAGCTAGCATGTACGATGTGTGGCCAGGCACCAATACTGGGTTTTTGTGTACATACTACCTCTCCTCTTGGCCAGAAAAATGTAAAGTATGTTGTGACAACGTTGTCAGTGTTCTTAATTGTGCATTTTGAAGCACAGACTGTGATTAAGAGGTGAGCATTACTGTCATAGTTGGTAAGCATGTAAAAGTGCTAAGGAATTGTTTGGGTTTTCCTTTTCCATGAGATATCCAGTGGGAGAAATAATAAGAGTATGATTAAAAAAGGAAGCTGAATACTTTGCTATGACTTTCATTCTTCCTTTTGAAGAGTATGTTTGATTGACAAATGTGATCAGTTATGGTTGAACTGGAAAAAAATCTGAAAAAGAATACGCATAATACTAGTTATATACTTAGATCTTGTAGAGATTTGCAGTCGCTGTCTTAAAATTGGAAATTGGCTCTATTATACAACAGTGGATCCTTCATAAAGCAAGTTTTATGAGCCCTTCTAACCTTGCTATAAATTAAGCTTGCATTAAGTTGTTTCTTACTCTTTCCTGCCAAGTTGTAGGTGGTGGAAGTAAATAATAATAATGGTTATGAAAAACAGTATGAATTTTTAATGCAGTCTTTCTTCTCTTTTTATCTACATTTAATCACATTAATTTACTTCTGAATTAGTTGATAGAAGGGCTTTCTCCCATCTTCCTATCTCTCACTTTTAATATTTTTTTGCTTTTACTTGCTACCTTTGAAAAAAATATTGTGGTGGTATCCAGAAACTTAGTTAAACTTTTAGAGCATTTCTAAAGGTTATTATCAAAAAGTACTATACCAAATCCTTCACTGCGCTACAGTGGTGTAGGCAATATGACATTAGGAGAGCCAGGATGTTTTACATTCATGTATAGATTCTTTATAACTATGAATTTCTCTGCTGTGACAAAACCAATATATTCTATAGTGATCAATCCTGCTCAGCACAGATTAATTTCTTTAGTAAAGATGTGTTTATTTACCCACTATAGTCTTTTCTTAGACGTTAGTTTAATGCAAAATTTCTAATGGACAAGGATGTGTTGTAGCCTGAGTGCATATCATTTACTGCAACTATAAACTGGGTCCTGAAGAAGTGCTTTGACCTTCTGCAGGAGTCCAAGCTTAAACTTGTTTCCTATCTTCCTGTTACGTTCTTTGAGTGAAGTCGTTCATTGTGCTCAAGAGTGACATTGCTGGGAAATGGTCTCCTCTATTTATGCACAGGATGGGCACTGTACTGCACAGACAACTGCAGTATGAGATAATACATGCTGCCTCACTAATAACTTCAAGCTATTCAGTCTCTGTGGTGGCTCAGCTCGGGGCCTCTCTGGAATAAAGTGCCAACAGCATGGTTTTTTATGATGCGAATGTATGTTAACTGGAGACTGATATCACTTCACTGTCCACCTGAGATTTATCTCACTGAGGACCAGAGGCTAAACTTGAACAAAGATTTGAGCAGTAAAATTCTAATGTTTTCAATTTGTTTAGTTCCTCTGCTATTTGGATATGAGCTCACAGTGCAACACTGCTGCGAAGACAGAGAATACCACCCTAGGGGTGTATATATAAAGCTATCTCATGTAAGAAAAAATAAATAATAAGGCCTTGGGTGATATGTTACAATACAATTTTGGGCTCTTTATAATAAAGCAGAACATCAGAAAGTTGCTGGACAGCAAAAAAGATTTGGTAACTGAGAACATGACTAAGAAGAAACCAATTGAACTAGAGAGAGGGGGAAGGTGTCTGAGAAGTCTGTGCAAATACTGTGTATCTGAGTAACGGTTGAAATTCTTCTATTGAATAATTAATAATAACCAGCTGGCAGAGACATAAACTCCTATCAATGGTTCTATCTTAGAACTGATGTTCAAAGATAGGTACTTGCAGTTGACAAGTGCCAGTTAATACTGCGTTACCATCATCGTTTGCAGAACTCATACAGGTATACATGTCGCTACGTTTTTAATCAAGAGTACCACTCAAAAAAACCCCAAACAAACAAACCCAGAGTGATTTGTGGGAAGAACCCAGTAAAATGTCCATTAGTAATCAGGTAAAAATAGAAAATAATTTTGGAAAATTATATCATAATATTTATTACTGGTATGCTGTTACTCGAATTGTCTTCTAATCAGACATATAGAAGTTAGTAGGAATAGAAGACCATAGTTAGCAAAATAGATTATGCAAGTGGTACAGCACCATTTAAAAAAAGTACTTAAGAGCTCTTTTGTTTGAAATTTCGGGTGAGGATATGAATAATAGATAAGTTCTTAAATGACCAGACTAGAGGTGTATAAACTCTATCTAACTGTGTTTATCAGTAACGTGTTAGAGACTTGCATAGGTAAAGATAGCTTGTGAGGACAATAGAATGAAGGATAATATAGTAGAACATACCAAATATACTGTGGGAAAGGTGAAATAAATGCCCCAGTTCATAGCTGGAAATAATACAGGAACAGAAGGATGGGATTCAGAATGAAAGCTTTTTTATAGCAGATAAGTAACTTCATCAGTGTATCAGCTTCTGTAAAAGTATTTGTGTAGGATACAAGCTATATGTTGAGGAGGAGTTAAATATAAATTTTACATAGACCTGGGAGCACTCATCAAATGTAGATTTTTTAGAAACATTTGTGTGTTTCAAGGGTTAAGCCAACCACTGCTTAAGAAAGATTAAGAGACTTTCTTCCGAAATATGGCCATTTTGCAACCGGCCATTGTCAAAGATGAGATCCCAGACTAGAATAGATAAATATCTGATCTTGTATGTTAATTTTTATGTCTCTACTTCTTGTAGTGTATTTGTTAGTACCTCTTGTGTCCCTGGGTCTTTACTTGCCCCATGGACACATTAATGTACTCCCTGTTTTGCACTCGTTCTGTCTAAAATAAAGTCTGAAGAGAGAGAATAAAAAATTGGAGTTGGCAACTGGAGGATGAATGATAGCTTTACAAAGTGCCAATGAGAAGATTTGGAAGCTCATCCCTGTGGGAGGACTGTATTGCTTTATTTGAGTTGGTGTGTGTGTTACCTAAGCTTTAGTTCTGTTGTTTCATCCCCAATTATACACAAGTTGTTAATAATCTGTGTTCACTTTTTGCATATTGTCTATTCTCAAAATCCCTTTCTTTTCCAGGTTTTTATTTTTCTCCATCCAGTGTTGCTGGCTGTCTGCCATGCCTGTGCCATGTAGCCGGTTCACTGAATCAGATCTGTGATAAACTAACCGGCCAATGTATTTGCCAAGATGCCTCTGTAACAGGACAGACGTGTGAACGTTGCAAAGAACTTTATTTTGGGTTTGACTCTGTCACAGGGAGGTGAGTGTTTCTTTTTCACAGGTCCCTTATAACCTCCTTGTTACATTTTTCTCATAGTAGCTCATTCAAAGGTTTACTGACAATGAAAAGATGTGCTCTAGTTACGTTAATCCTTTGAATTTGTGTGCAGTCTGATTTATATGTGGTACATTATACAACCCTCTGTGCTCCCATGAGCTGAAGGAAATGGAAGTTTTGCCTTCTTAAGTAGACTTAAGTAGAAACAACGTGAAAACTATATAAAGCTAATGCTGCCTACTGTCATAGCTACTTGGCAATTGTTTCCTCTGCATCTTCACTTAAGATGTTGTCAGTTTCTGAGGTGTTAATCATTGACTATTAAAATACAGGCAATGTGCCATTCTTATAACCGGTGAATACTTTTGAAGATTTCAGGAAGGCATTTTAATGGGAAAGAAAAAAATGTAAAAAATTAGATATCCTTGTCTTTCCAAATTTCTTTTAGCAGCAGCAGTTGAAATATACCACCTTTCCTCTTAAAAATCTGTTTTTTTGAAGCAGTGTATTCTTTTTCTGCATTTAGTTATGTGCCACAGGGTAAATTGTTTATCTGATATAGCCTGGGGCCTCTAGGTACACTGAATGTATATAGACATATTCCCTGGAATGTAAGGGGGAAAACGTAACTATAGGTATGCATTGTTATTCCAACTATTGCTCTATCTTTCTTTTCCAGGAGCATCTTGCTTAATCCCCACAATCTCAATTTCCTTTTAAATATTGTCTAGAAAGATTGCACAGCTCTAATGCTATCATGTTTTCATGCGGACTGATGGTGTTAAATTATTTAGTTATATTTTGTATTTTTGCCTTTAAAAAAACAACACAGGCAGAAGCAAAATCTGTACAACATTCCCCTCCCTATGCTCCCCAGCTAGTGTGGGGTGGACATGCTTTTAGGCAGTGATTATCAGTGTCGTCTTTCATATACTTTACATTACTCTGTAGATTTTTCACTTTAACTTCTATGTTACTGTCACTCATTAGGAGATTTTTAAAATTATTTTTTACTGTTGTGGGTCACAGAGGCATTTGCTAATGGCCATAAAGTAGTCTGTAGAAATAAGGGCTTCCTATTTTCACTTCCTGTAATTTCTAATGGTAAGGAATAAAATCTCTGTAATATTAAAGTTCCCTTTTAAATGTATTTTTGTTATTATTAACGATTTTTTTTAGTTATTTGGAACAGATTACACCCACACCCTCACACACCTTCCCCCCCCCAGTTTTAGCAGGTAATGTAGAAGCTTGTCAGCATCAAGCAACAGCTCTCCTGAAGTAGACATTGGCCTCCAACTACTTGCATTTTGAGCTGTCTTCTGATATTTAAATCATGGAAATATCTAGAATTATCTAGATCAACATCTTGTAAAGTTAGAAAGTTTTTACAGTTCTGGACTTTGAATCAGAGTTGGCTTTAATGCCTTAATACTACTTAATCCTCATGACAGTATTGAAGACTGCTCCAGTAGTACGTTAACATGGTTACTTGTGTTCCATATGCTTGGCTTCCTTTTGGTTAGTATCTGCTCGGGCAACGTACCTCAGTTCCTCAGGCAGAAACGTTTATCCACTGAAAATTATAATCCAGGTCTTTATAAACCTATTTTAATCCATTTCTTTAACTGTTAATATCTTCTTAAAAACAATGATGTGCTTTTCCTTTCTTTGTAAAGTTGCAAAGTCATTTAAACCATCCTTGCTCCAAGTGTCTTTTAAGGACTCTGTGGTTACAGAACAAAAAGATATGAGCTATCTGTAGTGGCAAAGACGTATCTGTCTTGGCACAACAGCAGAAAGAATCAAAAGTTGTGACACACAGAGATTGTGAGGCTTTAAAATTCTCCCACTCTGAGAGGAACGTATATGTGAGCTGATTTACTTTCTGATGTTTTTGAGATAAAACAGGAACTCCGTATTTTTTAATGCTTATGAAGCAGGAAAATTTCCTTGACAATTAAAGAGTTAGAGATACTGCATGTTTTCCGCGGTCTGAACAATCTGTAATGGTTGCGGGCATTGGTACACACTTGAAATGCTTTACCTCTACGTTGTTTACTATAATGAACTGGTCAATGAACATCACAAATTGTTTATATATATATATCTTGACGGATTACTGTTTATGAAATCCATTTAGCAAGTGAGGTTTTCCCATAAGGATGAAAAATGAAGATTTTAAACAGATTGCTGGAGAGGCTCTAACTGCACCTAGAGAGTCAATGTAATAAAGGTTTCTCTATATTAATATTACAAAAACCATTTATCCTCACAAAATCAATATTGCAATTCATCTTGGCCTGACATTCCTCTTTCCATGTTTTAAGTCTGTTTTCCTTGATTATTCTGTTTTACTAAAACTTGTATATATTTGACTCGGGGAATCTTGAAGAAATAACATTTAATGAGAATGCTGACAATATTTCTTACATGATTAAAAGTTTCAAAGAATTAGTTATTTTTAAAAAAATCCTTAATTGACAGAATCCTTAATCCTGACTGAAAAGCATGATCTATGCGTAACAGCAAAGCTAGTGCTAGTGTTCTGCAGTTTAAGAAAATAATGCATGTGATTACACAAACATAATGTGTAATCCTGTGGAAGAGAATATGATAACACGTATGCTGCAGTTCACAGGATCTGGAGCCTAATTCAGCATAGGTGGAGGTAGGGACCCTACATTTTTCCTAGAAGAAAATGCAACTATTTCAAGCATAAAGAAGCAGCCCCACCCTGCCAGGCACTGAAAACTCTGACTGTACGTGTATGTGAGTTTCATTGTCTCATGTGTGAATGATAATGAAAACTGGAATACGCAGGGGGCCTTTATTCATAGGAGGTGCAGTAATATACAGGAGAGCAGTAAAAGAAGCTTGACTTTTAGTGTTTACCTATTGAGACACTTTTGTTAACACCCCCCCTAACTATATGAATTAAATATCACCATGTAATGAAATTATGAAATAATAAATTACTGTCTTACTGAGCAAATAATTCTGCCTTCACTTCTTTTCTCGAACTGAACCTTTTTTTTTAACTCATGACATTTAAATAGTCTAAACAAAACCGCTATTTGACGGGGGATTTGGATGCACTGTCTACAGATGAAAAGACTTAATACAGTTTGAAAAAATTGCCCTTTTCTCTTGACTATAAAAGAGAGCAAACTACAGTATAGTGGTTTACAAGAGAGAATGTATTTTATTTATTCCCAAAAGGATATTAGTCCATAAAACAAATTTGCAGCTTATTTTGCAGCTTTAGCTTTTATCAGCCTTTTTAAGGGTGTTGAATGATTACCCAGGAGATCACACAGCACAAGCTGCTGTCGAGTAAAGAAGCTCTAATACAGAGAGCTCCGTGATGGGCAGAAAATATATGTGAAGAGTTTTCTTAAACTTGTTTAAAAATCTGTCACATTTAATGTCTATTTCACTGATTGTTGACCTGAACTTTAGTGTCCTAATGTGAAAACGGTTTCCCCCCCTTCCCTCCTCTCTCCTTTGCCTTAAAAATCCAATACCTAAAATATAACTGAACTCACTTTTGTTTCTGCCTTCACATAGATAAAAAGAGATAGACCAAGGTGATGGTGATGACTGGAAAAAATGGTGAAGAAACTTGTGTAAAGGCATCACCGCCTGTTTCCTTGGATCTGGTGAAACTGGCCAAGGAAAGAACAGCCAAATATAAATCAAGAACTCTTGTCTAGTCTTAGGGTTAGCAAAGCAAAGGGGACATGGCATGGCTGTCTCTCCCTTGGATTTCTCAGGGTCTTTTTGCTGCTTCATCTTCTTGGGATGTGGCATCTGGAGTAACTTAAAATTCCCTCTAGGCTGATGCTGCTTATGCCTGAGAATGGGACTTTTCCAGCTCAGGGCAAGAGGAGTGATGTGTAGGTTTCCCAGTGTGTTTTAGCTGCAGTGTACAGCCCTACATTTCTCCCAGTCCAAGTTTTTTCAAAACTCTTTAGTCTGCAGCAATTAAAATATAGTGAAATTAGAATCTAAAGTACAATGTTTTATTTGCTGTTGTTGACTTTCTGTTACGACTAACAACGGCAGTCTGCCTTGCAGTGGATAGTGTAACAGTATTTGCAGTAAGGAAAAAATTGCTTTGCTTAACTTCTGAGACATCCTGAGTCTTTGAATATTTGCATGATCTGACATTGGTATTCCTGCTATAAATGAGTGCAAGTGGGGAAATAGTATCTTCAGTGAAAAACAAATTGATCACGAGAGTTTTCACATGCAAAAGCCAAAGCGTAATTTAATCCTGAAAGTACTCTACTGATGCTAGATTTACAGAATTGAAATGTGGCATTGGCGTGATACCAATGCTTTTAAATTTTTTTTGTTCTTTTAAATGAAAAAATAATTCAATATACACATTTAATGAAATGTTCTTTTTATTTATTTTCAATTTTGTCCATCAGGCTGCAAAGAAAATGTGCTTTCTGTTATAATATTCATATTTCTGCTAGTTTGTTTTCTTTCACTGTTTTAATCTGAGGGGTTTTTCCTCCCAGTTTTTGTCTACGTTAATTCTTTATTCACAGCACATTATTTTTTTCAACTTCAAGTTGCTTTTGTGGACAAGAAATTAATTGATTTCTTTTTCAACAAAAGCCTAGTTTCCTCTAAGTTGGAAAGTTGCATATTTTGTGCAGAAGTCTATGAAACAGGTTGCACATGTTATCACCAAACTCTACAGCTCTGCAAGAAAGGTTGTGTGAGTAAGCGTTGCAGGACTGAGTGCATAATCTGGTTATTACCAAGCATCATTATCCTTTTTGTGTATGAATCAATATATATAAAAGCTCTTTGATTCTAAGCAGTTTTTCTCTAAATTAAAATATTATTCTGGTATTGAGATTTTTAATGTTTGGGTTTTTTTATAACGGGCAACTTTTTGTAAGTTACTTTTTATTATCAGGCTAATAGATTTTCTACTGTGTCTCAGGCCAATGAACTGTTTATGATTTTTTAAAATTATGTTACCCAAGAATCTTTCAAACAGAACCCTACTGTGCTTAACTGGAGTGTTAATGTGTTTTGATCACTTCCTTGATTTGTTTTTGTTTATAGATGTCAGCACTGTAATTGTCATCCTGCAGGAGCCATTAATGGGACTTGTCATCTTGTTACTGGACAGTGTGTTTGTAAACAATTTGTAACTGGCTTGAAATGTGACAACTGTGTTCCTGATGCTAGTAATTTGGATGTCCACAACCTATTTGGTTGCAGTAAAAGTAAGTGGATGTTAGGTCTTAAAAGCATGTCTTTCAAATTAGTGGGTTTTTTTATTGATTTAGTGAGTATCAAATTAGGTCAGCAATGTACTAAAACTGGATTTGACTCACCCCCCCACCCCCCCAAATTTCTGGTCCCTGAAGTTTGGGTGATTTTTCACTGTGAGTATCTTAGGAGTGTTTTCCAGAGAGATGTACAGAATGCTTTGTGTCATACACACAGCTTATGCTTGCAGTCTAACCCAGGGGAGAAGTAATGGCCCATAGCTCCCTTGCACTTCCCACCATGTTCTCTGTAGTGACCAATGTAGAGTTCACCTTTTAGTCACATGAACGCAATAGTATTTGTAAAATTTAGCCCTCTTTCCTGCCATTGACAGGGAGGCAGGAGACTTGTCTTCAGAAGGTCTGAAGAACAGGAGGTCTGTTGAAGACCTGCTCCTGGTGATTAATTAAAAATCTGCTCCTCAGTGCAATGTAGCTTTGCCTTTCGCCTCCCGGGGAGTTTTTCAGTCAGTTTGGGAAAATATGTGATGTGGTGTAACAGAGAGTTATAAATTGGCGTGTGTGAGATGGGGCTAGTGCTACGTTGACAATCAGATCGTGAATTGTAATAAAACACGTTGCAATGGAACATCGGCACTTCTGCCCTTGCAATAAGTCTGTATATGAAGAGAAGGCACAACTTTAACCATTGTTTGTCTCATAAGGAGTCAAAATTAAATGTTCGGATTTGCTCACCAGTGCAGTCTCTAAGATGGCAGGGATTTTAAAGGAGGAGAGGAAAAATAATATACATAATATGAAAAACTTAATTTTAAGTTGCCTTCAGTTCAATGTTCAGAAACAGGCTTTGAGGCCATTATGCCATGGAATGCCAAACTGTGTGGGTAGGACCTCAGCTTATTCTGAAAAAGTTGTGTTGCGTATTTGTGACACAGGTTACTGCCACATGCAGTTAACAGCCCAGTCTTGGAAGTTATGGAACCAGTTACTGAGGAACTCTGTAGATGATAATTGGTCGTTTCTGTCAGCAGACCTGATTAATAATTGCCAGATGGGTCTTACTACGAGAGTTAGCTCAGGTAGCCACGTGTAATGCAACAACAGGGTTAGACACTCCCAAGCGACATCTGGAGTATGTTTCTCGACCCTCCTTCAACAAAATATTTCTTTGTATATTTTGCATAGGTATTTACTCATCATTGTGATATGCCCACACTGTAGATTTGCAAGCAGAGACATACGTGCGCAAAGAGTTCGCTTACAAGGACAGACAGCTCTCACTTTGATTGCCATTTGTATTTCATTGTACATCAGTTTAAATTTCAAATTATATGCACTGCAGAATGCACAGTGCTATAAATGGGATAGAACAAATTAACTGGTTTGTTGCCTAAGATGTTTTTTTTTTTCCAAGTTTGGAAGTGCTTAGAAAGAGTTTGTTTTTGTTTTTCCCCATGCTCTTCTGTAGAAAGTGTAGTATCTACTCATTGTGCAGATAGGTGATTGGCTTATTGTTTCTTTAAAAAATGTAGGATGTTTCAACTGAATTTATAATAATAATAATACATGGCACTTTTATGATGCTGTTCATCTTCAAAGTGCTTTACAAACATAAACCAACCTACTTATTTATGTTGGGATATACATTGGATAAAGGTCAATGGCAATTCAG
Organism: Phalacrocorax aristotelis; assembly: GCF_949628215.1. Lineage (NCBI taxonomy): Eukaryota > Metazoa > Chordata > Aves > Suliformes > Phalacrocoracidae > Phalacrocorax > Phalacrocorax aristotelis. The sequence goes on from NC_134278.1 coordinate 104,476,184, forward strand.
CTATAAAATTGATTAATAATGATATGACATAGATAAATAATATCATAGATTTTAGTTAGAAAAAAATACATCAGGCAGCATTCTAAATGACAAGCGGAGTCCTCTTCTGGACATAAGTGATATAGCAATTGCAGTCTTTTGGTTATTCATACCAAAATATTTTAACTTGTTGCACAGATAAGGAGCTTTGCCTAGCTTGATATTTGTGGTTATTTTAATTGCAGAACAGTATTTTGTTGACACATGCCATTACTGGTTATAAGTCTTTGCCAAGGGGAGCAAATGTAAGTTGCTGTCACTTTCCAACTAACATTCTTTAAGGAAAAGACCTATTTTCAATTTTTCTGCCCAACAATATCTTAGGTGCTCCATAGAAAAATCTGATATACAGTACTTTGCTTACACATCTAAAATGCAGAGCAGCAAACATGGAAGCAACGTGCAATAGTGTGAGATTGAGAACAGAGAATGAAGGTTGTGCCAGTAAATCTCTGATTGCTCGGGTCTTGTACACATGTATTACATGGAAAGAAACTTTCAAAAAATGCCAAAGGGATTTAGGAGCACTTACTTCCTTTGATTCTCAAACTTTACTCCTGTAGACCCTTTAGCATACATTCACTTCCTAATGCAGCTGAACTCAAAAACTCTAGACTGGCAGCCAAACCCCCCATGCTTTCTAATGGGAGATGGTGATTGTGTGTTCTGTTCAATCCAGTGAAATTCTAGAAACATTCTTTTCTATTTCTTGGCTGAGAGACTGCAGTAAGAGAAGGGCGTCTCATTATCTTACTCTAAATAAAGAGCTTCAACTCACATTTTAGATTTGTATTAAAAACCCATATGTAATGTGACCCACTGATGTTGGTGTAAGTCTCTACAACTATACTTGTGTGGCCTGAGGTCCTCATGTTGCTTTCTGTCTGCAACTTCACTCTTTGCTTCTTGTCCTCTGTTAGCTTGGCTGAACAGATTCTGATAATTAACTTCTGATGAATTGTGTATATTAAGCAAATACACGTGTAATGGAGATGATGATAGTTTATAAACAGAAAGAGAGTGAAAAAAAGTAATGAAAAGCCACATGTTTCTAATGTTGATATTTTCACATAATGCTTAATGTAAGGGAGAAATGCTTATCGGGTGTTTCTGGATCCAGCTTCCAGTAGCTTACTCCATATGCTGATTTCTGTAGTGCCCTTGCCTATTCTCATTCCTGGAGCAAAATGGTTTCCTCTAGACCCACACTTTCCTGGTTTTCCCTCCCTTGGTAAAGAGGGTAGGGTATGGCACAATCTACCTTTAAGTCAAGCTATAGCAATTACTAGCTGCCAAAACAGATATGGAGGGTCAGGAAGTAGTGCTTTCTAAGGAAAGTGTAACAGGCTGGCTGGAGGTCTTATAGCAGGATATGGATTCATGCTTGAATAATAACATAAATATAGAATCATGGAATCATTTGGGTTGGAAAAGCCCTTTAAGATCATTGAGTCCAACCGTAAAACTGTGTGTTTATGTGCACACCTGTGTATATGTGTATATTTACACATATAAAGTTTCATTTCTCAGTAACAGCCATTATCTTGGAAAGGACCATGATCATAGAGTTGGATTACAAGAGAGACATAGGAGGGGCTTTGCTCTTTCTGAAAATGTGAAAATTTTGGCTTGTGACCTTCAGGTTTGTTTTTCTCTTTATTGATGCTAGTGCAATTAAGTAGCACATTTTCCAAAGTTAATGGAGGTGATAGCAGAGTAGTATTTGGGTAAATAGAAATCTCAAACTGATTTCTTAAAATGTTAGACACCTCGCTTTCATTGGTTTAAGTTCAATTGGAAACAAATGGAAGTGAATTGCCTCAATAACCTTCAAAATTTGCCCCTTTATGCTTTTTGTCATTTAATTAAGTAGGCTTATTGTAACATTTCAGTAAAATTTGTAGTTAGTTAGACTTTTCACCTCTATTCTAATAGAGGAAGTTATGCCTGGCCTATGCTAAAATGGAATGAATCCTCTGGAAAAAATAAATTATAATCGAACTGTAGACTTCAATAATGTGACCAGATAAACATGTTCCTGTTTTATAGAGGTCTTGAAATACGTTAAAAAAAAAGTGTTTGGAAAAATGTGGTGTACTTGCTTTAATCTGGGGGGGAAAGGGGTATTAAGTTTATTTGTCATTCGTTTAAATGTATAAAGTTGTTTCATGTACTTGGATAAAAAGCTTTTTTGGAGAGCTTTTGGATGGATCAGTTTAGTCTATTAATGTCTTGCCTGAGTGACTGTATGTTTACTTGATGGTTTCTTCCAAGAAAAAACTTAGCATTTCCTTTGCATTTTTAACTGAATTTGTGTGATTATTGATTACCTTCATTTTTACATCCTCTGTTTTTGTCTATGTTTTAGCTCCATTCCAGCAACCTCCTCCTACAGGAGAAGTTCTCAATTCTTCTGTTATCAGTCTTTCATGGAGTCCCCCTGACTCTCCAAATTCTAACAGGCTTACTTACCTGCTGTATAGGGATGAGGCTGAGATTTATACAGCCAAGGACTACTACCCTTATAGTAAGTATTTATAGGGAGATGACATCAAAGGTTTTGTGTGTGTGTACATATCTATATATATGTGCAATTTTTCTTAATTATTTCTTGTTTCTGTTATCATCTGCTGTGAATTTGAATACATTATTTGTTTTCATTTAGTGAGTTACTGTTCTGTGTTATCAATTTTTTTTGAAAGACATGTATGCTTCAGTCTAAAATCTGGCAAACTGAGTCACCCAAAATATCTGATAATTTTTTACTTTTTAATCTGAAAAACTTTGACTCGCCAAAAGCATTCCCTGCAAATATACACAGGCTCCAAAATCTAAAAGAGGCAAAGTCCCAGAGAAAGAATTGGGGTGAATGGAAGAGACCATAATGTGCTTAAAGTTGCTTTTCTCATCCTCCCGGTTTTAAAACTGTTAACAGATTAGGAAAGCTTTTTGTGGTCTCTAACTTTTAGCACCTTCTGTTAAGCTATTAGTGTAGCTCCTGATTTGCCTTTAGCAGCGCCACTTCTCTCATGTTGAGGCTTGCAAAGGGATCCTCAGAAGGCATTCCTCAAGGATTCAACACTCTGTCCTAGCTGGAAAGGCCATTTTGTGCTCCTATTGATCCTCTTGCCAAAGAAAAGGAGATGGATTTGGATACTGTTTTTATGTATATATGGCACACAAGTGGTTTTTTAAGATGACAACTGTGGCTTAATGCCACTAAAGGTTGATTTCTGTTCTAGCAGCTTCTTTAGTTTGTCGCATTTTCATACCAATGCAGTATTAATATTTTGCAGAAGTCGAGTCTTTCTAATTATTGGCACGTACCCTGGAGGGGAAAAAACCCAAACCCTATTATTCAATGGAAGCACAGAGCCTTTGGAATGCCCCTAACATTTTTATGTCCTGGTACATGCTGCTGTGTTACAGTTGATTGATTACTCTGTGGCTTATGCTGTGAATTTGGACACTTGGCAGTACATACCATGAGAAAAGGTATGCAACCCATGTAAGCATGGGATTAAGTGATTGAGAGGAGAAAAAGGAACAATACAAAAAAGTTTGTAATAAGAAAGAGCTAACAGAAAATATTCCAGTTCCTTAATTTGGTATAAAAGCCTAACTTTAGTAAAAATCTGCATTAATTTCAAAAAAGCTATTATACTTTGTTGTCACAAATTTGTGCTTTGTAATGTACTTGAAACTGAGCACGTTCTTGAGGACACTATTTCATGACTGTACTATATACTTTGTAAAGAGTGAAAAACTCTGTATTTAGCTGTATAATGAGACATTAGCATGTTTCTATTCAACAAAACATTATTTTGTAAAAATGTAGATTTGGTTTCAAAAGATGTTTTTGACATTTCCTGCAGGACCCCTAATTAGTGATGTGAAGGCATCTTCTGGTGTTTGAATATCAAGAATACATTGTTAATGCTGTCAGAACTTCTGATAATGTTACTTTTTTCCCAGTATAGTATGGAATTTGTAATGCTTATGAAATGCCCCGAGAGTGTAACTACATGACATTATCTTATGACTAAATGACACTTTTATAGAAACACTGAATTTCCCAAGGAAAATTAAGAATAATTTTCTAAATCGACCTGGTGATCTGGCTGATGGTATTGCAGAATCCCCAATTAAAAGAGTGTTTTCTTAACTGCTCTGGGAATCCAGAGGATCAGGAGATACCAATCCTTGTCTTGAGGATAAAATTAAATACTTGCTTTAAAGTGAGAAAAATCACTGAAAATTACTTATGATTGTTACTCCAAATCACATTGGTTCTAATTATTTATAGATGTTGCTAAATATGTGGTGGAGTTGTTCACCTGAGGAATGTAGAACCTTCTACCTTTTGGCTTTATCCAATTTTATCTAGTCTGTATTCCTATTGAAATAAAGTTACCCTCTGGTGGTCAGCTGTTCATCAACATTGAATGAACGTTCTTGTAATGTTGAGATGGTGCTGATCTCTTCTCTGGAAGACAGTATCAGCATTCTGTGTGTTCTGCCTATTCCGATCCCTATACTTGAGAATGAGAAAGTAATGTGCTTGCTGTCGACAGTAGACCTAGAGGCCCCAGTCCCCTGGGGCCCTAGAGTCTGGGTTGGCCCTAGAGTCCAAGTCCATTCCAGAAGCCGGGTTTCAGGGGTTGGTTGCTTGTAGAGCTAGAGTGGTGTTGGTGCAGGTATGAATTCTGGGCATGGTGGCTTGGTGGGGAGGCAGTTCTAGATCAAGTTCTAGGTAACTGCTGGGTCTAGATCACTCATTGCTTCTAGATCGGGTTCTAGCTCACTCGATGGTTTAGATTGGAGTCCCAGTCACTTGCTGTTTCCGGAGTTGGGCCATGGTTTAGCTTGTTGTCTCAGGACTATGCTAGCTCACTGGTTTTCAGGACTGGTGGTTGGTTCTGGAGCAGATTCCAGCTCACTTGTTGCTTTTAGATCAGATTCTAGCTCGCTTGCTGGTTCCAGAGCATGTTCTCAATTGTGGGTTCTAGATCAGGTTCTAGCTTGCTTGTTGGTTTCAGAGCAGGTTCTAGCTTTCTTGTTGATTCTATGTCGAGTTCCAGATTAGCATATGGTTCTAGGGCAGGGTTGGGTTCTGAGGGCAGGGGAGAGGTCCTGGTCATCTCACAAGGATTTGCAGTACTTCCTGCTGATGATAGCAGTCATGCTGTTTTTTTTTTTCTTCTTTCTTCTTGCATGCTTTTTTCCTTTTTTGTGGCTCTTTTGAGTTGAAGGCCCATAGGATGGGGGTCCTATTGTCCCAAAAGTACAGCTGTCCCAAGTTTCTAGCATGCTGACTCACACTGTCTCTGAGGCCATTCTTTACTCTGGAGACAAAGTTGGAAACTGGACTCATGACAGGCTCCTACTTGCCAGTGTCCTTCACAGCAACTGGTTGCCATGCTCCTGCTCTGAGGATTCTTGCCAGCCTGTCCAAGAGTCTTGTCTAACACTTGCCAAATTGATTTTGGTACCCCACTCTAGCACCCAGGAGCACTTCGGCCAGGGAAGGTGTGTCCATACAGCTCAAAGGGCTCAACTATTCTAGAGTACACTTGAGTACTTGCACCTGCAGTTGCGAACTGCATACTAACCCAAAAGCTGAAAAAGAAACAGCTTAATCTCACCAGCTAGACTGAAATGTGCTGCATCCCTTGCCTGCTTACTACTAATGCAGAAGGATGTCGCAATAACTATTGCAGCTGCTGGGAGAGCCGTTCTGCAATCTTGCCTGAAGTACCAGGGCTTGAAAGGCATGAAGATGAGATTACCTGTTCTTATTGCTGGACTCCAGTGATAAGTTTGTTATTGCTAGAAGTAGTTGAAGTGCTGTAAGCACTTACTGACCTGACACTGCTGCTTTTATACTACAATGTCCAGGGTTGAATACCTAGCAATACTAATAATTTTATGGGCCGACTCTTTATGTTATACTTCGGGGCGGCTTGCCAATGCAGACATACAGAGAGGACTTAGAAATAGCTGTGTCCTCTGCCTTTGCTTTGAAAAAGTGTAAAGGTATCCATGCTCTGGCATGTAATACATTACTCAATGTTCACCCTTTCTTAAGGCAAAACAATGTCTGGTGGTATGGTTGTACATTAAATTTATACTGTGCTGTGATGACTGAGATGCATAACTGCTCCTCGGATATACCCAGGAGCTATCCATGGTCATGGCTGCTAAGAAGCTGCTAAAAAGTAGTACAGTAATGGAAAGTGGGGTGAGGAGGGTAAATATAGGCTTTGGGATATACCTTTTTAGCAATTACTTGCATGTCTGCATCACTTTTCATCCAAGATCAAATACTTTACAAAAGAACTATTAGGCACTATTTTAGAAGTGAGGAAGTGAAAGCACAAAAAGGTGAAATAATTGGTCTTATGCTATGAAAAGAATCAAAAACTAAAGTGTGAAAATTTACAGAATGGTTTGGGTATTTTTTCCCTAAATCAGATTCACTAATATCAAAGGAGGACTAAGAAGATAATTTTATTAATCTTGTTCATGATTAAAGGAGGAACAAGGAGAAATTCAGTGGAAAAATTATTTCTCCAGGGGAGGGGTTTTTTATGTTAACAAAATAAAAAAGTTGAGAAGTTACAATGTTCATAATGACCACAAGAAAAGCATGCAAAGAGGCATGAGCCTTGGATTAGGGCTAGAAAGACTTTAAGTATGTAAATTAAGATTATTTTTAATGTGTTAGACTGATACAGTTTTCTTCTCACCTCTTTTAGGTGTTCAGACCTTCACCGATACCTTGCTATCTCCATATACCTTCTATTCCTATTATGTCCAAGCCAGCAACGTTCATGGTTTTACAAGAAGTGCCTCAGTGACATATAGAACAAAAGCTGGGGTACCTACAGGAAGCTTGCATTTAAATCCTATCTTTCCTGTTAGTCACCGCTCTGTTTTACTTTACTGGACAAGCCTCTCCAATGACTCTGGGCCCATAGAGAAATACATTTTGACGTGTACTGGCTTGGTTGATCTTCAGCCTTGTGGTCAGTATGAAGGCCCAAAAACTTCAGCAATTATTTGGAATCTCATTCCATTTACAAAGTATGTTTTTTCTGTGCAAGCTTGTACTAGTGGAGGCTGCTTAAAGAGCCAGCCAGTAACAGTAATTACCGCACAAGCTCCTCCAGAAGGCCTACACCCACCGATGATAGAAACCATCAGCTCTACAGAACTGGCTGTGGAATGGTCACCACCTGAGAAACCAAATGGTAGGACATTGTATTTACCTTTGTACGTCAAATATTTTCAAAGAAAAAGCATTTTCTCAAATCTGGTTGGAATATCCTTCTCCATGTGACATAAGCTGAGAATGAAGTAAGGCATTGACTTAATTTGCCTGTCTGCCACTAAATGTATCCTCAGAGTCTGTTTTATTCTTTTGGAGTCCAGAACTCCAACTGAATGTGTTGCATCCAAGATTTAGCCCTTCGTGGCATCTGCTGCAGCAAAAATCACATTTATAATTAAACATTTACAGTAAAAGTAATTTTTTCCTAATTTGCCAGATCGCCTAGTTCAGACAGATGTGGTGATATTGCCTTACAAAGAATAAATAAGCAGATAAGAGTTATTGAAAAAAAAACACCCCACAACCCTAAGAATTAGCAGAGAAGTCTGTTTTTAAAACCATCCGTCATGTGTAGCAACTAATTCTATTACCAGTATAACTTTGTTAGGGATTAGGCGATTGCCAAGAGTTGCTGGTCTAACTTGAGTAATAATATTTTAGGTTTTTGAAATCGAGAACGCAGCTGTTGTAGGATACTTTTGTGATGCCACAGATTTTACTGGTAAATGCTTTATCTTTTAATGTATGTGCAATGGAGCTTTGTGAACTTGAACTTACATGCATAAATATTTGTGCAAGGGAAAACAAGTGTTTTGATCTGTTCACAAAATGGGCTTCTGTATATGGGAAGCTCAGCTTTCTCTTCGAACATCTTATTTGCTAGCTATTATCAGGTAAGACAGGAATAATGTCCACACAAGAATACCTGTACATATTTAGAGGGGCAGTTCATGATACTTGCTGTTAGTACTTGCCCCTCAACCTGTATGATATACTCTTCATAGTTTACTTCATAGCCATTACATGTGTGTAATTGCCAGCAAAGGCAGACTTAAGCAATGCTCTTTTTCCTTTTGATGCCTGGTCAGATTTCCTGGTCTTTCCAAAGAAAAAAGCTTTTCCTCCCAGGCCACCTCTCCAGTTCTGTGCATTAGTACAGCCCCAAATATATACATTATATGGTAATTAACTATCTCCTGTCTTAGCTGTGTGTCTAATCTTTTCCATTTGGGAAATCTTCAGTCAGCTTTCTTACACTCTATTCCTACAGTTAAACTGCTTCCATGATCCAACCTGGATCATGTATCACTTCACACCACAACACTGAAGCTAATTTTTTTTTCCCCAAAGTGGTGAGACCTTCCTGCGTACGTAATAGGTTTACACTGATGGAAAACTGATGCGCATGTATCTCCTATCCAGTAGTATGTTCTAAAAAGTTAGCATTAAACTGTCACTCAAAAATTCCATAACCATTCTGTTAAAAAAAAATAATAATTAAACCTTTGAAAATCAGAGGCCTGAAGTAATTTCTGGTAACGTTTGATCAGACCTTTTGGGATATCATCTTCCCGTGAGGATGGAAGAACTCATACTGTAATCCAGCCATTTGTTTTCAAATCCCAAAATTTTATGGAGGAGAAAATAAACAGTGTAATGCAAGAAATGCCAAAATAAGCATTTAGATGGAAATACCAGAAATGAGGAAATCATCTTATGCTATATTTTCTATGATGTTGATTGATTGGTTGTTAGCTCATTGAATATATTGGTGTTGGTATTTTAGTAGAACTCTAGTAATCGTTGAAATGCACTAATTTTTCTAGCTTCCTTTTTTCTCTAGGCATAATTATAAGATATGAACTTTACATGAGAAAAAAATTAAAATCAGCTGGGAACTTCCTTCCTCCTGAAATTCGTATTTTCCAAAGCAGTGGATGGCTCAGCCCTCAACCAGTTATGGAGTCTCCTAATGAAAATGCCCTGGCTCCACCACAAACCCGTACCACAGTCACTGATCTGGAGCCATTCACAGAGTATGAATTTTATGTGCTAGCCGTAAACATGGCGGGTAGCATATCTTCAGACTGGGTATCAGGACAAACAGGAGAGGCTGGTAAGTATTGGTTTGAATTTTTTTTTATACAAATGTAAGGAAAAACTAAATTACAATGCTTTTTTTTTGTTGTTGTTCAATAAAATGTGTCTAGAAGTGATTCAAATAGGGGCAAATTCTAATTTTTTAACTAAAGATAGGTTGGATTATCTCAGAACTTAGCATGTTAAGCAAAAACATTTTCTTCACCATAAAATCATATTGCTGAAGGAAATAATCCCTTCCGATTAAACCAAAATTTCAAAACTACAAGATTATTGCCAAATCTACCAAGCGGTGTTTAAATTCTCTGCTATTTTTGCATTTGTTATTTATATGTTCTTTAAAGGGAGAAAACATGAAAAAAGATTGGTGTGGTCACAAATGTATTAATAGTTGGTGTGAATCAGGAATGTTGTCCAAGGAGTTACGTATTTTCAGAAAGGGGGTTCAAATGAGGTTTCCTGAATTGAGGCTTTGATTGTTTAGAAAGCAGTTTTTTTGAGAGGGTTACCTTTTCAGGAGTACAGTGCTTGAAACTTTTCATATGCTTTTATGGAGGTCAAGTGTTGTAATATAGACCATTTTTTTCCAGAAGTTTAGCCAGTTCACAGCAGGTTATTATGACCCTTCTGTTCAGGTTTTTCAAAAGGGCTTGCCACTTGACATATTATTTGAAATAACAGCTATTTATTTCATTGCTTTCATTAGAAATCTAAGGGTTTTTTTGGCTGATAGAGCCTATGTTTTGCAATTAAACATCTCTGTTACATCACTGATGCTTTTGTTTGCTGTTAGCTGGAAAACCATATCCTCACTCATTTGCCTCTGCAAAACAGCAGGCTGAACTAATTCCCCTTTCAAAATGAGTCTTTGCGCTTATCTGTTCTTTAATACTATATGTTATAAAAGTGTTAAATTATATTTGGGAAGAGGTCCATTAGTGTGGTTGTTTGTACGTAGCAGAAGTGCTATGAGTTGGTAGCCTATTATTACAGAGTAATCAGGTGGGGATTTAACTGCAGTGCAAACAATCCTTTCACAGATTTACTATGGAAGACAGGGGAACTGTTTTGTAAGAAGTGAGAGACATGTTAATTTCAAACTGACCTAGCAAACAAAATTGCTTTTAAGATGCTGAAGTATTGAACACTTTTTGCTTTTATCAGTTTTTTCCCAGGTTGCATGAAGATTTTCTTCAAGACTTTTTCATTTTTATGTACTTTTCCTACCTGCTACAGGGGTTAGGACTTTAGTGCTGATTAGTATTTCTTTGAAGACGTAGGCAGAGTTTTATTTTGCATTCATGGCCAGAGTAGAAAATGAGAGAATGGTGGGTGAGGTACTTAATATGTGCTATGAAAATAATTTGAAAATTCCAGTTAAACTTGAAAATAAGGTTAAAAAAAGAAAAGACTGTCTGAGATGGTCTTTTACAAATACAGGGCGAAAGCTTGTGTTACAGACATTGCTCACTTATTGTATGAATGTTATTGTATTAATTTTATTTTAGCCCCAGTCTCCATGCCAACTCCATCAGTATTCCCTCTTTCACCATATTCCCTCAATGTGTCTTGGGAAAAACCTGAAGATAATTTAGCAAGAGGAGAAGTGATGGGCTACAGCATCAGTCTGATGACAGAACAAAGGTTCTTGCCACCCTTTTCCCAGGTATTACCGTTAGTCACATTAAGTTTTTCCTAACTGGTAATAATAAAATTGATAAAGTCTGATGTCCTCCTTGACATGTGATTAATTGTTTCCCTGATTTGCTCTATATCCTCTAATCTAACTTTTTCACCTATCAGTTTATCCTGAGCGCTCTGTAATGTCAGGTTTTAAGCTGTATTCCTAAGCTGACTTGTTTTCAGTAGTGGGTGAGATTCAAAACTGGGAGGGATGAGATTGAGAAACAACACTTAAATTCCCTTGATCTTTGCATGTTCTGATTCTGTCTTATTGCTGTATTTCCTGATATGCTTAAAGCCATGCTGTTTTGTAGGAATCTGCATTTTCTTTAAGAAGATACTTGTCTGGCTTCTGGGATAACAGACAAATCTTTGAAATGGGGAAACCTAAAATAGGAGAAAACCAACTTTATAAAGTCTAAATATGTGATTTTAAAATAGTGTTGTCATTTTTGAGGGACTGGGTTTGGCAAACAAGTGCTATGGCAGTAGCAGCAAGCTAAAAGCTTAGGAATGAGCAAAGAAATGTGATGGGTAATCAGAAGGTGGGTCTGGTGCTTTGTACATTCTATTCCTCATTTCAGAGCTGATGTTGTCCCACAGATGGGCCTCAGTTTGTCTACGAAGTGGGGATACCATTGCTCCTGGGGCTGTTGTAACAATACATAAATGTAAATTGCTTATTGTCACAGGCTTGCAAGACTTTTCTTTATTAGATGTTTATTTAGATGAAGTTATCTAAGGCACAACAGTTTATTCAGTTCCACTGTCTCTGACAACTTAAAGTAATGTTAAAGTAAAGCAGATTCACACATCTGTAGGTATTAGTTATTCCCCTCCCTCCTAATGCCTGTTAATCATGTTACTCATTCAATGGTGTTCAGATTTCACCACTTAATAGTGTCATCTTCGTCATCTGGATTGGAGCTGCACTGTTTGTAGTGATAACTGTACCACCACGCAGTTTTATGAGGCAATAACTTTGTTTCCTCATTTATCCACTCAGGAACTGGCTTATTGCCTCGTAAAACAGTGTGATGGGAAGTATTATCACCTAAATCCTAGCTTGTTCAGATTCTCCAAAATAAACCTCTCCCTCAGTTGGTCTTCTCAGGCTTTGCCACATCTAAATGAAGGAATCTGCAAATTCAGAGACAAGTTTCTTATTAGTGAATGTGTCCTCTATTAATAAGAATGAAAATATTATTAACCAACTGTCTTCTTCCAATCTGCTTTGCAGGTTTTGCATATAGCTGAGGCTCATGAGCTGTCCTATGTAGCAACGGGATTAAAACCGTACAGGACGTACAACTTTACTATTACTCTTTGCAATCAAATTGGTTGCGTAACCAGTGAGCCAGGCAAGGGGCAAACCTTGGCAGCTGGTAAGGAAACAATCTGTATCAAAGTGCAAAGCTGACACACAGTTTACTAATGAATACCATTAAGATGATCGTAGTTTGATGCACAGTGACAGGAGTAGGTGTTGTATTAATACAAAGTGACTTGCTTAATTATTATTTGTTTATCTTGACAGATTAGAAGCAAAATATTTTCAATGAAGGTTTAAGGTACACTATTATGACAATAGGATTTGTGTACCCCTCTCTCAATTGCAAGTTATGGATTTGTATATTTTTGTTCGTGTTTATTTAAATAGTAACTGTATGTAGCTGAACCTGTTAGTTCATTTATGATGGTAAGAAGTTGTTAATTTGTGGTTGGGGTTTTTTAGCGTGTGTCATGTTTGCATCATAAGGCACATAAAATGCACATGCTGTGCCAATGCCTTGCTTAACCCATGAAGGAGGAGCTGTGTGGTTTTTGTATTAAACTCTAACATATGTACACAGTGTATTTGTGTGTCTAAATCATAAGCAACACACATGGTTTGGGTCTGCTCTTTTGGAAATGTTTGTTTATTTAACCCCTGAGATTTATGAGATTTTGCTTTGTAGATATGTACACTCACACTTTCCTATGGAAAAAAATGCTTAAGAAACTGCATATATGTGCCTGTGCCCATTAATAAATTTTCAGTCTTGAATTTCAACCATATATGGCAAGGGCTTTACAGGTACTAACTCTACAAATTTAGGAGAAAAAAAACATCAGTACAGAACAGAGATGTTTTTGTTTTGAAGAAAAGACTGGCATGAACTCACCGCTAAGACATGAGAGGATCCAAGAGTGTTTTGAGAGAGAAATTTTTAGGAAAATCAGCTTCAGCTTTTTATTCATGGAACAAGGTGGTCAGTACAGCTCTTTTATACTATAAGCTCAAAACCCATGCTATGTGACAATAGTGGTGTTCACCTGCAGAGAGCTGACTACTAAATATTGTGGTTTCCTTTTGTATAGGCATTTAAAACATGTTAATTAAAATATTAGCAATTTCAGTTAAGCAATTAGTGGTGTTGTTATATGGATGTTGTGATGGTGATCTTTGAAATTACCTCTCTTATGTAATTTGGTCTCCCATAGGAAAAAAAATGAAAATTTCTACTGTGCAGTATGTTTTCCTAGGCTCTCTGGGCTGTTGCCTGAAATCCATCGAAGTTCCTCTGTGTAACCAGTGAAGAGATATAGGAGCTTACAGACAAGGGAATAAGGAGTTGCCCAAAACCAGTAAATAGGAAGCTTTATATACATGAACTGAACTGGAATCTAAGCTGTTGGGATATTACCTCTAGTCTGTCCTCTGTTCTTCATCTGTCTGTCTATTTAATTGCCTTTCCATTTGTTCTCAAGTGGAAGTTAGATGATTTGTTCCTTGATTCACCATATTGTTTTTGTGCTTCAGTGGGCAAAGGTTGTTCTGTTGGTCTTCTCTCTTGCTGAATTCCTGATTTCAAAATTGTTTTGTTTCCTCATACTGCCACCTCTTAAAGTTTCAAGCCGGCCATCTACAGAGCCTCCTACTTGTATGAGCATGACTTTATCCCATATCATGCAGCTGTGCAAGGAACAGTGTTCCAATCTGTGCTGATAACCATGGAAACAAATATGGCCTAAACGGCACATCTTATTACTACAAATGATCCACCTTTGCATTTATAAATTTATTAAAAGATTCAGAAACAATAGCTTAGTTATGCTTGACAGCTTGTTTATGACCATCTCTTCCCTGGTTGTGTTAATACTTGGAGACCTATCGCATTAGAGAAGACAGGAGAATACAAAATAGAATAACAGGCACATCCCCATTTATTAGCTGTTTTGCAGTGTAGCCTTTTCCTGCTTGCTGTTGTAAGCCTTGAAAGCAATGAATCAGTCCTGTATCACATTCCTTTTATGTTTTTAAAGCATGTTAATGCAATGCCTTGAATTTTGACAAACTGAAGAGTAGAACACTTAAATTTTGCATGAAATTTTATCTTCCACCATTCACATTTTTAATTTCTTCAGAAATTTTTTTAATAATCTCCATCCTGTTTTTTTCTGTGTGCATGTTCTATTTTGTGAGGTTCTATAAAACTGTTTTTCCAAAGAAATTTAAAAGAAATGCTACTTATGTGATGACTTTCAGATTAAAGCGAGTTCAAACTTGGAACATAGGAGAAACCAGTCCCAATCATTTGTACAAAGAGAAGATCAGGTCTTAGTCCATTAATATCCTTCTGTGTCATTGAATGGTGCAAAATGAAATTTAAATTGCCTTTCTAGGTCTGTTAGAGTTCTGTTTCATGAAGGAATGTCTCCCTGGCACAGAGACAGCCTCCCTGGCTGGATGCCAGTCCCCCTCCATGCCCTGGCAAAGGGAACTTTTTGGAGGAAGCCTCGACTGAAATGTGCTCCAGCATGATGGTTCCCTTGCATCATAACACATTCCAGGAGCTTTGAATTGTGTTCCAAGTTGGGCTAGAGGTTGTACTAAATTAGACTAATTCTTCTCCTCTGATCCTGAGGAGGATAATGGAAAACCATCTCCACTCCTTCCATGCGTGGAGTATACTGATTTATTACGTGGAGCATTTAAATCAGTGGGTATCTTAATGACTGTTATTTTGGTGTGTCCAGCTGATGTATATTAGCAAGGGGCCTGCTTTTGGAATTGTCAATGTCTTCTAAAATTTGCCACTAGAAGTCGCAAGTAATTTTAAAGCTTTGTTCATATCCATTAGGTTAATTTGAAGACTTGCTACAAAAAAAGATTCTCTTCAAACTCTATCATTCTATTTCTCTGGCAGCATGGATTTTTTTTATATGGCGTAACACAGCAATAAAAACAAGGGCAGAAACAAGGGCGTGAAATCATTAGAAACAAAAATGCCGAGGAAGAGAAGTAAGAGGTTTTGAGAGAGGATTTAAAAGACAGAGAAAAGAGAATTCTGCAGGCAGGGCAGAATTCAGCGGTAAGACCTGAGGGAGCAGAAGCATCAGAAACAGTCTGCTGATCTCTACATGAGAATTCTTTTGGAATATAACTTAAAATTAGTTAAACAATCCAGATGCAACCATAACTAGTAGATCCCTTCTAACCTGGTTCAGTATAGGCATCTGTACCGGGGATGTCTCGTGAGTAGCTTTGCAGGAGGAGAGTGAAAGAAAACTAAAATAAGCCTTATGTCCTTGCATCTTTCAGACTGGCAAAAAATCTCCTCACCAATATGTAGACCCACAATATTTGTAAATGGTAGTTAAAGAAGACAATTGAGCCAGAAGAATCTGAGTGAGGAAACAAAATTGAATTAATAAGAATTGAATTATTTTATAAAAGAGTTGAGTGGAAGCTGCCACAAATGCATATGAAACCAGGAAGAAGAAGAGGTATGATGAAAGAACTTGCACAGGTATGCCAGATGCATGACCATCTCTGAGAATGGTAAAAAGTATTGGAAGGTCAATGTTAGATGGTAATGCAGTACTGGGATGAAAGATCAAAGCAAGAGTGTCAAGGTAATGAAAGAAGAGAATTAACCCATGTCTGTTACTCGAAGAAAAGGTGACTGGATGGAAATAGAACCTCAGTTTGCTATTTTCAGTTACAAATACACAGATAGTTGGCTTTTAGAGACTTAAATAATTAAGAGGTGTTTCACACTTTTTCAATCAGTATTTTAAACGTCAGATAAGGATGCGCATTCCACAATCCATGTGGTATTTTAAATACTCTATGCACTGCAGTATTTGGCACATGCTATTGAAAACCTTGGCTGATAGATGAGGAAAGTTCATTTTTAATACCTTGCCAGAAACTTTGAAATCCAGTTTGAGCTTCGTTTTTTTGTCTTTGCTTTACCCCAAGATAATTGAGTGGAACTGCATATATGTAACTAGACAGTAACTATCTATTTTTTATCTCAACACCTAAAGCCACATTTTACTTTATTCCTTTCTCTAGGTTCTGCTGAGTTCAAATTCCTGTTTATTTTTGAGAACGGCATTTGGTCTGCTATTGTTACCAGGTCTTAGACTTCCCCCCCCCCCCCCCCCCAAAAAAAAAACCACTTCTTGCTTGGTGGTTTTATCTTGTGTAGGATTCTGAGCTGGTACCTTGGAATCTACACGACTCTACTGGCTGGTACCACTGAAAGGCCTGTTCCCTTAAAAGTGATTTCTGACAATGTGTTTGCATAAAATTATTACTTGCACTATTCTTTGCAGCATCTACCAAGACAAAACATGCACGTTCTCCAAATTTTTTCAGTCAGAGAAACATCTTCCTCCCCTACCCCCCCAGTAATTTCTGGCATTTCAATGGGATGGAATTAGCCATGTGAGTGCTTGGACTAGTATAATTGCTTATCCTACCCCCCCTCAAATCAGATAGTCAAAGGGTGCCTTAAACAATCTATACAGCTATGTTTCATTAACTACTGTGTGACTGAGCTTATTTCTTGTAATTAAGTTCGCCTTTCCTTTGCCCTTCTTAATTTTTTTTTTTAAATTTCATTTTAAAAGCATTTTTTAAGAGGCACCAAAGTATGGCTTTGTGATTGCTGCCATTTACCCCAGCGCATTGTATTCCTGATCCTTTGCTTTTGATGACAATTACAGGGTTCAGAAGCTAATTTGTAGAAGATATTCTTCCAGCACCAGCTGCATCTGGCTTCTTGGCAGACTTCTCAAGCAGTTGTATTGGTGGCTTTGGAGTCGCCTCTGGGTTTGCTGGGGTAATGATGCTGATGGGCTTTCTGGGCTGCCTTACACTCCTTGATGTCATTTTCTTTTTGATTACCCTTTTAGTCTGAGTAATTTGTCCATTTTTTCCATTCATGAATAAGGTCCGGTGCAAGCCCTTTTCAAAAGCCTCAACCCATTTGTCATGGCAATACAGCATTTGTTTATGCCTGTCATAGAGTGCTTTTCTACAAAATGCTATGCCTCAATTTTAAAATCACAAATACCCATTAAACAGGTAATAAGTAATGTATATTTTCCTTTGTTACAGAAGAGAAATACGAGGGCCATTTGCTGCTGGTCTGAAAACACAGATCGTTTTGCATGCATGTACATAAGTCTCTTCATTGTGAATAGGACCCAAAGTGATTAAACAAGCACTCTTAATATGTTAATTTATAATTTTAATTACAACAATCTTGTATATATAGTCATTAGTGAATACTAATATAAATATTTTTCTACCTTTTTATTCATAATGCATAAACCAATCATCCAGTTACTTCTCGGCAGTTGCCTGTTTCCGTTTCATAATACAATCTTTGTTCTTAGTTATGAATGCATTTTGTTCATTCCTGTCTTGAATAATCCCTCATTAAGCTAGTCACTTTCTGCTCCATGCTAAAAAGGAAAAATTATCATGCAAATGTGGCATGCCATATTAAAAAGCACATTACCAAACACTTTTGTTGCTGTCCTTCAATTAGTTTCCCTTCTTTGAATTTAATTTCATTTGTTGTTAAACTACTGACTTGATGTATGGACTCATGAATTTGAGGCTGCTGCCAAGAATGTAGCAGGGAAAAAAAAAAATCAAAGCCTCTTCAGAAAGCTGCAGAGGCAAAGCTGAAATGAATTTGCTTCACCTTTGACAAGAACACTTGAGCAGCATTGGAATCCTCTGATGATTCAGCTGGGCTAATTATCCAATTATTTATTTCAAGAACAAAGACACTGTTTTACAATTAGAAAAGTGTAAAGTAATCTGAGAAATTTCGTAATGACAGGTGACTTAAGTAACTTCTGAGATAAATAGTATCTGCTCAAACTTGTCTTGCCAAGTGTTCAAGCTGTGGTTAAACTACTCTTTGAGTTTCAGGAAATTACTAGGGACCCAAAAGTTATATGTTTCTTCTCCCCTACAAACCACATATTATACTTCAGAAAATAGCTCAGTTTGTTCTTTTCCCTCTATGTCAAATTTGCAAGTTTTTAAGCTATGTTTAAGTTGCATTCCTCTTGATTAAAAGCTTTTGGTTCAAAGCAATACTTTTTAATTGCCTAATGATATAAGTCAGTTCTTAGGAAAGAACCGTGCATTTAGGAGTTCATTTGCAATATAACTGAAAAATTCATTGCATGGCAGTAAAACAATTTACTGTTAATTACAAGGAGAAGAATTTGCTGTACCATGCTCACAGATTGCCATGAATCATGCAGCACTCCTAGAGATTTATAACAGATGTGTAAGTGGGATGAATTAGCAGGGTTTAATAACAGAGACACAAATCATGCAGACTTCAAGGAGCTTTAATTGATATACTAGAATGTGACGGGCATGAATCACTCAGCCATTCAACAGCACTGTAACATATGGTCAGCTCAATATGCTGCATCTTAAATCGGTTGGTGAGTCGTTGGTTGTCCCATATGGTGGAAGCAATATATTTTTCATGATTTTTAAAAAATACTGTGTATTACATCTATTTTTAAAGAAATATAGTTGTAACACACCCGTGTTATTAAATTTTCTTTTGATGCCCGTTATGGGTGGTTTTTATTCTTTTTGGGGGAGAAAGTTGAAAATGGACTCTAAAAAATCTTCTAAAAAAATCAAAATACTGTCAGAAGATAAGTATTATTTCTTGACTCGTTTACTGTTGAAATGACTGATAATATTGTAAAGTGCAAAGAAAGAAAAGATTATACCAGAAACGTTATGCTGATCTTGGGGTCCTCTGGACTAATAACTTGCAGCAGAAATGAAATGGATGACCAGTGGCGAGGGATATAATTTTACCTGCAAGGTAAACTCCAAGGTGAAAAAAGAAATAGATTTTAGTTAAGTTTTTGTCCTCAATTTTGCTGATCATTTCTGCTTTAATTTGTAGGTATGCATTTTGAATTCGACTGAACAATAATTAAAAACTGTATATTTTTTGTTACTGTTACCTTCCTGAACTATTCAGGGTGGCTGATTGAAGGCTTCTGTGGAAGGGTATGCAAATATCTGCCTACAGTATGCTGAGCAGTAGTTATTCAAACATATGTAAGCCTGTGAAATTTAGCCACAGTGTAAATATGTTATGCCTGCGACAAGAATCTGGCAGAGTATTGAAAAGCTTTAGCAGTCGTATTAGTAAACCTGACAGACTTGAGAAAGGAGTATTGTATCCTTAGAACCGTGGCTGCCAGAATTTAATGTCAACAATTAAAATTTATTTTGATCCTTACCTAGTGTTTATTACTGTTTGTATACACAACAGACCTTACTAATACAGAGATGCACTATTAGATGGAATTACCATCTGTTCAGAGTGAAATGCTGGCATCTGTCTTCGAGTCTAAAACTAAAATGATATTATTTCAAACAAAACAAAATTAACTGCTCTTTACTTACCAACTTCATTTTTGTGTACATGTGTGTGCATACACACATGGGAAAGGCTTATTTGTAATGACCTGTGTAGTAACATCTATATTTAGATATATGACTTCAGCATAAGCTGTATGGACCATCTGTCTTTATTGGTCTTTTTTGTGCCCTCTGCTACACAATGGCATGCAGCAATCATGGGCTTTTAAATACTGTTTTAGCTTTATAATATATTAAATATGTATTATATAGCAAGACATTAAAACTACATAATTAAAATACACAAAATGTGACTTTGAATCCACTAAAATGTACTATGCTCATTATTTTGACAGATGTGTCTTAACAGAACGTGACTAAAAAAAATTAAATAGGTAAAATTATAGCCGATTCATCTTTCAGAGAGTAGCTACAGGTACCACAGTGACACCTTTAGGAAAATATATACTGTATCTTTTAGTCTGGAATATTTTTAATTTCAGCATTTAGTATCCTGCTGGGTGGGTGCTACAGATTTATTTTCAGTCATGTCTGTTCCTGTGCAGAGTTTGGTTTTCTGTGGTTTTGTTTTTTTTTTGTGGTGGTTTTTTTGTTTGTTTTTTTTTTTTTGTTTTTTTTAACTTATGTAACCTAGTACCTACAGTCTTCCACTGTCTTGATGCACAAGAATTCTCAAGCATCAGTGAGACAGTAGTTTAAATACTACTGTTATAGTAAGGATGTTACTTTCTGAAAGGGTAGGCTTCTGTACCATATATCACAAAATAATAAATTGTGTCATGCCAGTGTTTAATGCGTGTACACAGTGCATTAACTGTAACTGTAGTACATTTATTTGTGCTAGAGGAGACTTGAAAATGATTAAAAAATCAATACTTCCCTGTCAGAGAAGCAAGTGTTACGATGCATTTAAGTAGTTAATTGCATAAGCCCCATAAAAGCTTCAGGTTTGGGTATCAGAGATGCCGTAATTATGGTCCAAGTAACTGCTGTTTATTAATACCAGACTTTAAAGGAAGATATAGTTATTTTCAGGAGAGTTAGTTAGCTGTATGTGTTTTAGAAAGAATGAATTTTAGCATTTCTGTTTTACCATCAGTAAGCTGAACCGGAGAGCTCAACCTCTTATGTTTGCATTTAAAATGCTGACGTACACTAGTTCCCTCCAAAGGTGAAGTTTTGATTGTTAAGCCATGTTTTCTATTTAAACTTGTACATTAATACCACAATTCATTAGTGCTGTGCCCTGCTTCTGCAGGAAAGCTTATGACCTCACGCTGCATTACTTCAATTTTGACATTGTAAATTTCTACCATAGTGTGAGATACTAATTGGATTGTGAAGTCATAAATGATGCCTAAGCAGGGATTTACAGCACATAGTGTCATTGGCAGTTTCCCAGTTCCCCCACTCCCTGCTTTCTCCAAGAAGAATATTTATCGGGGGGGGGGGGGGGGGGGGGGGGCGGGCAAAGAAAAGGAAAGAAAGAAAGAGTAGCAACACACTACAGGCAAATAGGAAAACTGAAAAATATGTTAATGATCTTGGAAATGCACTGATGTTTAAAAGGATGTTATTAATTCATTCTAAATGAAGCAATCTCTCTTCCTTTAAAGAACTCGCACTATGTACAATGCTGTGCTGTGAAGTAATATGTCAGATTTCAAAGGCCCATATTTTAATTCAGGTTTTATTGTTCTTGAAAGGCGTTTATTGCTCTTTACTGTGTCATTATGGGAACAAGTAATTTTTACAAGTTGTCATTGTATTTCACTTCCTGGGTACAAATGAAGTTTCTGTTGTTAAATCCTCCTTTATCAGGGAAAGAAGGTGAAGAAAAGAAGGCAAGATAAGATGGATATAGATTCTCTAGGTGGTAGAGAGTTCTTGTACTTTTCCAGGTGATGTCTTTTATTGTTTCAGTGATGGTCCATTTCTTTCCCACCTGTATGGCCATCATGCCATTATCCAAACAGGTCATGCTGCCCTCCAGTGGCTTACTGTACAGTATTAAAAAAAAAAATAAATTGTTCATAACTGATCTATAGAGTGACCAACTCTATCAGAATGTTTAAAAGAATATTTGAGTATTGGTTTTAATGGTAGGAGGATCACTGTAATAATATAAAAATATCTTATGCGGATACATTTGTGGAAATAATATTGTATGGAGTCTTACTGTGCACCGGTGTTGGTGAAGAAAAGTTAGAGAGGGTCACTTTCTTGAACTGAAAAATTATCTCAACATACACTAACGTCTTGTGTGCGCACTGTAAGGAAAACAACCTGATGGGCCTGTGGTATTGTGGATGGATCGCTGTTCTGCTCCTGTTGACAAGGATAAATTCAGTGATGAAAGACTTGTGTTGTCATGTACCATACTGCTGAGATGTAACGAGAGTTAATTAACTGTTCAGATTCTCCTTTGGTCTTTCACTCAAATCCGATGCTGAAAGTCATAGAGATACATGCCTACAGTGAGTGTGGCACGAGAGGCTAGTCAAGGAAGGAATACAAATATACTTTTTACAAAGACGATTCAGATTCTTAAAGATTGTGGAAGCAAAATGTTTTTTATATAATACTAGAGACATTTTTCCAAAGCCTGAATAAACAAATAAGGTATTAAGTGTGGAATTGAAAATAAGTCCTATAAAGGTTACAAATGTTTTGAGTTTGGGTTTGTTTTTTTTTTTTCCTAATTAAGCTTCTATGGATATCTGTGTGTATTCTTAAGATGATCAGAAACTGAAGCAGGATGTTTTGCAAAGGTTATATTATGTGCAGTAAATAATTTCCCAAGTATTATGGACAATGATGCCTAGATAATTTTTTGTTTTTTTTAATGCACAGCTCCAGGAAAACTTAGTGCCCCTCATGTTGAAGCAATAAACAGCACAATGGTAACAATAAAGTGGAGTGAACCTGAAGAACTTAATGGGCCTTCTCCCATCTACCAGGTGGAAAGGATGGATTCGTCTTTAGCTACACTGAGTACAGAAGTAATGAAAGGGATCCGTTTCCCAGGAAATGGGTATTACAAATTTGCTAGTTCCACTCTCCCCGCCAATACTTACTTTACAGGTAAATGAGTTTAAATGACTTAGAAAATGTACCAATTGTACTCAGCATTTGTTTTACCATTTATTTTACCATTTATTATCATCTATTATCCATTCTATGTAATTTTGATGGTAAAATCCATAGTTTTTAATTTACAAGCATAATGTGATTGTTAGTGATGTATGGGCTATTTTGAATCTCACAGAAAAAGCCTATGGGAAATGTTATTGGACACGTGGGATTTGTGTTCCCTTGCCTTTGGATATAGAGACTTACATGATGGTGAATGTTGGTGCATATTTAACTCATTTTCTAGTGGTAAATATGAGGTGGATTTTATTTATTCTTCTGGTATAAAAACTTTTGAATGAATTTTCGGTGAATACAAAGGCATGTTTTCTTTGGTATCTTTTTGAGGATTCCTGAGATTGCACGAGCATTCAAAGTGCTTCTGTGTTGAGAACATTTGTGTTGTGGTCCTGTTTGTTTTGTGAAGGAAAGAAAAAAAGCTGCCAATCTCACAGAAGTCTGCTGTTTCTGGGCCGCTGGGTATTATCTTCTCTCTTTTTAAAAATTATTTATTTATTTTGGAACTGGGCATTTTTCAGATTGAGGCAGACCAATTATCCTGTTTTGTGGTGCTCAAAATTTGCTGATGTCTTCACTTCTTGATAAAGCAAAGATATAAAGTGTATGTTTTTTGAGCAGATACCTAGACGAACCTGGTTGCATGCTTGAGATATACAGGACTGTAAGTGAAAATTACACTGGTGTGCATGAAGTATTAGTTTTTAAAAAGTACAAGAAGAAATGACAGCTGAAGGTTTTGAAAAAAAAATTTAAAGGTGTATGGAAGGGGGCGTGTGTGTATGTATATATAGGTATATTTGTGTGTGTGTATATATATAAAAAGTCATGAGACTGACAGCAGCAAGGGGAATCTAGGTAACAGTGAGAGCAAGCGTTAGATGGCATGCTGATAGTGCAAAGACAGATAAGGGCTGCAAAAAATATGCGACATTGTTGGCACCTGACTGAATGCCAAAGACTTGAGGAGGACTGAGTAGCTGACATCCCTTGTCTTCTGGGTCACCACAGGTAATTCTGGTGAGAATATGTGAGCACAAGATATCTAGGTACTTGCAAGTATGTGTGGGCAAATTCAGTTTTTGTTTAAAACAAAAATCAAGTTCTTGTCTATCATCAGCCAGTGAATCTGATTTAAAAGAAAAAAAGTTGAAGATCACTTCCTTTTTTTTCCTCCTAGGTGCTTACTTGACTGATAGTCAAATAATAATAATAAGTGATAATGTGTTAGTTAAATATTGACACCATGTTGACTTGCAAAATCTGTCTTTGTTCAGGAATCTGTAGGAACAGCTGTTGGGCTCCTTTCCTCATCCAAATTGCTCGATGCTTTCCCTGAGATCAGAGTTTGCATCATTTACTATATATTTACTAAAAGAAATCTTTGATGTATATCTTCTGTTGTCAGTTGTGATGATCTAAACACCAAAGGAATTGTGAGCTGCGGTTTTTTCTTACTGAAGTTCCAGTCAGCCCCATCACTGGGGTTTAGTTCAACAGTTTAATCAGACAGGCAAAGAATTATGAGTATTAGTGAATTTCCTGCTTCTAATCAGAAGTCTCTGAGAGTGTTGGGGATGAGGGTGTTGCACCATTGGGATTGTTAACATGCCTATTTGTAACCAGGCAAGCTCAACACTTATCTACCCAAGTACCGACTCAGTCTGGGCTTCAGTTATGTTCCAGAAGCTGAGACTGAGGCCTTGAATAAGGTTTATTGAGATGGCTGAGGTGATTTGAGAGAGTTTGGACAGGCAGGTTGGGAGATGATGTTAAAATAAAGCTCCCTTCATACTGGCACCTGATGGCTGATAATGCTGTGTGGATAAATAAAATTTATTATTGCTTTGGATTGCATTCTTTCTTTTTGATCAGCTATTAGTCTGAGTTTCTGGAGATGACGCAGAACAAAAACATGCTAGGCAATTTGTCCCTACATCTGCTGGCAATGACTGACAATCAGGTTAAATCGCCTGTTTGGTACTGTCCTGGTTTTGGCTAGGATAGAGTTAATTTTCCTCCCAGTAGCTGGTATAGTGCTGTGTTTTGGATTCAGTATGAATGTTGATAACACACTGATGTTTTAGTTGTTGCTAAGTAGTGCTTGTACTAGATGAAGGACTTTTCAGCTTCCCGTGCCCTACTGGGTGCACAAGAAGCTGGGGGGGGGGGCACAGTCAGGACATCTGGCCCAAACTGGCCAAAGGGTTATTCCATACCATATGATGTTGTGCGCAGTATATAAACTCAGGAGAGTTGGCCGGGGGTCAGCGATTGCTGCTCGGGGATGAGCGGGGCATTGGTCAGTGGGTGGTGAGCAGTTGCATCACTTGTTTTTCCTGGGTTTTGCTTCTCTCTCTCTCTCGCTTGTTGTTTTCCTTTTCATTACATCATCAACTTCATTTATTAAACTGACTTTATTTCAACCCACCAGAGTGATTTTCTCACTTTTGCTCTTCAGATTCTCTCCTCATCCCACCAGGGAGGGAGGGTGAGCAAGTGGCCATGTGGTGCTTAGTTGCTGACTGGAACTAAACCACAACAGGTACCTAAAAATGTGTAATTCAGGTACTTGACAACTTAGTAAAGTTTTTGAGAAATGTAAATCTGTTTTTTCTAAGTAGATCGTCAGTTCTTCTTCCAATACATGGTGGAAGGAAAATTATAGCAAATCTAGGAGAGTTTAGAAAGAAAGACACTTAAGGGAGTGAAGAATATTCTTTAATTGTACTTTGCACTTCTTTTGTTGTTGAGACCCTCTCTTATTACCCACCTCTGAAGACAAGCAGTTGGCAATTGTACTTTATAGATGGAACAACTTTAGTGTGCATGCAGCTGTGTACGTTTTTGACACAAAAGTGTGCCAGCTTGTATATGTCAGTCAGCAGACAGATACTTAGTGCGTCTGGGATCTCCCACTGCTAATCCAGAAAAAGATAGATCAGTTTATTCATTGCTAATAAATGCAGTTGTCCTCACTACCTCCCCAGCTGGCCTTACGCTCCGAGGTGCAAGTAATAGGGGCAGATGTATTATCTGGGAAATTTTCCAAATTCATCTTTAAAAAAAAATAAGTTAGGCAATAAACACTGGCTACAGTAAGCAGTGTCCTTCTGTCTGTAACAAAGCCTGCAGCTGCACAGGAAGATGTGCTCTGAGTACACATTAGATGAAAGGAAGTCAGGTAAAGAAAAGGATTGTTTCTGCCAGAACTGTCGACATGCAACTTCTCAGCTCTTCAAACTGTGAAGAAGTGTTTTAGGCATCTGTAATATCATTTCCCAAAAGATGCAGACTTGATTTTTAATACTTATTCGTATCCCTTGAAGTTCTTGGATACAACAGCATTCATTAGATCTATCAAAATACCACCAGGTGAAGGAACTGTTACTGGTCTTGTTTTAGCTAAGGAACTCATCCGTCTCCCGTCACTCTGAAGGTTGGGGTGTTCAGGTGTTTAGCTTCATATCTTCCCCATGAGACAGCAAAGTGCTATCATTCTGATTTAACAGATGGGGAGCTGAAGTTCAGATTCTACTTAATGCAGGAGTTTATAGTTAAACGGCCCTCTAGAAATGGCTAGAAGGTTTTACAAATTAATTATTTTCTGTCGTTTGCTTTATCAGTACAGCTTGTGTGATGGTGCAGCTGTTGGTCTGGAGTCAGAATGCTGCAGTAACACTGTTGTGTTTGTCTTTCAGGTTCTCCAGTAGTCAAGAGATGTACTGTCTATTTTATACAGGGTGTAGACAGGCAAGCTTGGAGTTCAAGTAACTATAAATAGCTGAGTGTCTGAATATCTTTAAAATCCAAATTATACTTGTATTATCTCTTTAGTGACTGAGTCTAATGGGTAGGTCCAGAAAAAGCCTAAGGATGAAGATATTGAACACGATGTCATGTTAACCTGGCTTTCACTGCTAAAAATGGGTGAGAATAGTTTGCTCTGCAGGGAAGTTAGGGTCTTCACGTACTTTCTAGCAAAGGCATACCAAGGCTTACAAGTAAGATCCTTTGAGATCATTGAACAAAATCCATGGAAAATACGCTGAACTGTTGAAGCGTGGGTGTGAATATCAACAAAAAGCCAACAGATAATAGTTACAAAAAGAGATTTTCCTCAATTCCTTTTTGCTCCTTGGTTGAGGGTTAGGGCTTGAGGTGCCTGAATGGATGAAAAAAAACATTGATGTATGAGTTTTGGTCTGCGTCAACGAGCCCTGCTTAGGATCAAGTTTGGTTCTAATTTGAGGCACTGTCTTCTGCTCAGGATTCATAACTTATAAATATCTCCTGAGAGTTAGGCAGCTTTAAATTTTTGTTTTATGGAGAGTGGGGGATCACATTTTTCTTTAGAAACATGACTCCCTGAGAAAGCACACATGCACCCTATTGAGTATATTGAGGATACTACGCCTTCAGATAGAAAGAGTGCCACTGTTTAAACTTTATAGAAAATCCTGTCAAAAAGCTGTGCAATAGTTTTTTTTTCTAGAGCAAGTATACTGGATTAAGCTCTTAAGGAGAGATAAGGGGAATTTTGATTTTCAGGTTTTGTTGATGCTAAACTATGGAGTTCTTCCAAAAATGAACTTCTGAGCCCAAAGAGCAACTGGTTGAAAATTGAACCCTGAATGTCTCTGGGATACAATGACATCTGAGTTAGGAGTTTCAGGACTGCAATTCAGTTGTCTAAAGTACAGTCATGGATTATGGAAATCACTTCTTGAGTCTTTCCTCTGATCCATTGCCAGACAAAGTCAGTAGCAGAGCTGATGACATGGGGCCTATTGTAGTTAGAAAGGATAGAAACTACAATCAGTTGGACACATGAATGAATGAGAAAGCCTCTTGACTCCATGATATGGAGATATAGTTGGGCTCTATGAAGAGAAACTCAGTGTATCTGAGGGGTATGTAAGAACTGCTCGCTGTGTAAAGAGTGACTCAATTGCTACAAAAGAAAGAAATCGTGGGGTAGCAAGATGGTTGTGTGGAAGGTTATGTTCCTCCTGACCTATTATTATTATTTCAAATATAACATTGAATGTAATTGTCAGTTCCGTGGTATTGTAGTGGGTTTTGTAAATAATATACATATTTGTGCTATGAAATGGAGCAAAACAAGTCCTCCAAGCATGCTTTATGCATAGCTTAAAATACAATTTGAGCTTGATGTCAGGAGTTACAATTACACATCTATGTCAGAAGGGAGGTCTTTACTTATTTAGTGATAAAATAATTATTTTTTTCAGGTGGATGAAAGATTTCTTTGTGATATTTTAAAAACAGTTGAATTAGCTGTTACTATTTTAATGTGATTCTGCTTGGATGCTACTTGTTTAAAGAAAATTATTCATGTAATATTGATCAAAATGCAGTCCACTCTGAGGAAACTTTTGTATTTGGCCTTGCTTTGAATCCAATTTTTCTGAAGTTGGATACTACACTTAAAAAGAAGTGGGTCTTGCCTGGAATATGTACTCTTTGCCAACCTCTACATGATGCAAATTCAGCTCTGTAATAATTAGGAAATAACTGTATGAGGTAAGATGTTCATATATTCAGCATTACAAGTAGAGCTTTTTTACAATGACATTTTTAGTGTCGTGAAGTGGTCTTAAAAAGGTGTATTTAAAAAAATATATCTGTGCTAGTATTTTTACTGCCAAATTCTGACTCAGATACACACGCATTTCTCAGAGTGCAGAATCTTTCCAGTAACAATGTTTCTTAATGAGTTTGCCATGGAACACTGCACAGGCATCGTTTACATTTGTTCTGAGCAGAAGTGCTGAGAATGGCTATGGTCATTCAACGTTTGATCTCCCTGTAGCTCTTCATCACAGTGCAGTCTCTTTGCAGTAATGTAAAACTAATTCCACTCCATATAATCTTGAGCAAACATGTCATAGTTAGTAGAAGACGCAAATATTTTCATTAGTGTATGGAACCAAATAAAGAGTCCTTTTCCAGTATCCCAAAGGAAATGTGTGGGATGCATTATGGCTGAATATCAAGAAAATGAACACAATTGGAGGTCTGAACACAATGTAAGAGGAAAGGCTGAAGAAAATGGTGTAGTTTAGAAAAATGAAGACTAAAAGGAGACATTATAATGGTGTTAAAATACATAAAAATGTGTAGTTTAAGAGAGAACGAACTTTTCTCCATATCTAGTGTGAATAAGGCAGCAATGCACTCACAATAAGCTTAAAATATAGCAAGGTATATTGTCTCTCACAAGAAATTTTCTCTAAACGATTCAGGCTAATTGACCACAGCTGTTGTGAGAAAAAAATGAAAGCTCTGACACTGCAGATTTTAAAGAATAGTTGAATGAGCATTTGTCAAGAATAACCTAGGAAATATTGATTCTTCTTTGGAGTAAGTGGACTGATTCTGTGACCTCTAAGAATGCAAACATCTATCCTATTATAAACGCAGATTAACCCAATGAAACTGGAAAAGATGTTAATGTCATCAAATACCTTCTAGAAGAAAAGAGCTTTTTTTAAAAAATTTTTATTTTAGGAGCTTTGCACAGAGTTCTGACTGACAATTTTCTGTAAAGAGGGAAGATTGTGTGAGTTGGGCAGTTTTGCTTCTATTTTAATTTTTCTCCTGTAGATATTTCCCAGCATTTCTTTTTATGACTGATGATAAGGTTTGAGATGGCTAGAAATGAATTTTAACCACTAAATCAGAAAACCAGAATAATTTAGTTTGGAAGGGAAGTCATCTAGGCCAGCCTCCTGCTCATAGTGAGTCCAGCTAGACCTGTGTAAGCCTTTGTCTAGTTGAGTTTTACCTCCAAGTGTATTTCTAAGTACTGTTCCAGTTTTCAACATGACCAGCCTTTTGGTCATCTTTTGCCCCTTATATCTATACAGAATTTTCTATATTTGAACTTGGGTCCATTGCCTCTTGTTTAGTCACTATATAGCTCCAAGCAAGCATGGCTCCATCTCCTTTGTATCCTTCCATGAGGTAACTGAAGATGGCAAGATCATATCCTCCATCCTGCCACTCTTAAGGCTGAACAAACCCTGTTCTCTCAGCCTCTTTTCGTATGTCATGTACTTTGGACCTCTGATTTACCTTGGTGCCCCTCCACTGGATTCATTCCAGTGTGCCTGGAAGGTATCTCCTTTTTTATGCCAAAACTGCATTGCAGGACTTGATTTGCCTTTAAATTTCACAAGATTTCTGTCAGCCCATTTCTCCAGCCTGTCAAGATTCCTCTGAGATGCAGTGTACCCAGCCCCCCTTTTTTTTTTTTTTAATTGCCTGCAATTTTTTTGATAGTACACTGTATCCCATTGCCCAGGATTAATTTTAATGAATAAAACTGTTAAACAGAATTGGTCCCAGTACCAATTCCTTGCAAATACTGCCCATGGGGCTTTGTGCCACTTTTCTCAAGCCTTTGAGCCCTGCTGTTCAGCCAGTTTTTTACCCACTTTTATAGACCACCTGTGGTCCATCTATTTGTCCAGCCTGATGGCAAGGATCCAATAGGAAACTGTGGTGAAGCCCTTGCTAAAGCCAAGGTACACAACACCTGATGTTTTTCCCTTTGGCTGCTGACCCAGTCCTTTCATCATAGAAGGCAATCAGGTTGGTTGGGCACAATTTGCCCATAATAAGTCCATGATGGCTGTTCCAAATCATCTTGTCCTTTGTGTTTCTGAATTATGGCCTCCTGCATAATGTTGCTGGGGACAAAGGTTAGGCTGACCAGCCTGCAGTTTCCCTAGTCTATAGACACAACTATACAGTAAATGCTATTAAATTTGTTTGCTTCAGCCTTACCCTAAAGAGATGAAGAAAACTGGAACAGAGAGAAATATGATCTTTTGCTTAGTTTGGCTTTATGTATTCTTTGTCTTTTTGCTGGCATTTTTTTCCATACATAGCTTTTTAAGACCCATCCCTTCTTATTTCATTACATTGAACTAAAGAAGTTAAACAGATTTTCTGTGGGAAAACCTATTCTTACTTTCTAATACTTTCTAATACGGAGAGAGAAAGGAAGAGAGAGTATTTAAGTTGACTTGGAGAACACATGTTATATGTCAGGGAACTTTTCATAGTCCTGCACACTTTTCAGACTTTTTTTATTAATTCATACACTGAAGAGCTCTTGGTGAGCTCTTATTTTATTGCATCATTTCTGTCTAGGTTGCTGCCACAGGACTTCCCTTTGAAATTCTTTTAATTATTTTACCAACTTCTTACACTTTCTCCTCTTTTCTTCACAAAAGAATAGTTTGAACCCACGTCTTCATCTTCTGTGAAAAAAGATAAAAATCTTCTGTATCACCATCGAGTGGCTGGCTTCAGCAGAACCATCCTTTTTTCTGCCTGAGAATTGTTTGCACAGACATTTTAGTAAGAATTTTGTCCTAGTACTTAAAATGAATTCACAGTTTCATCTTGAAAAACACATTCCTTCCTTCTGAATCCCAAGAAGCCTAGACATAGGGAGTGAAAGAGGAGCTGCGTATAGAGAAAAAGGAGCGATCCAGCACAACAAAGAGAACTGTGCTGCTTTATGAACAAAACAACTTAAAACATTTTTGAACATGCACAACAGGGACTTAGGCAGCAAATAAGCCAAGCTGATGCTGACCTTGCCAGTGTTACAGGGGTAATATTTTCACTAAAATGAGACAGTTTCATCTGTCTGCTTGTGCAAAACCAGTTACAGAATTGGGCCTTTTGATTATAATAAATATACTACATGACCTGTACTCTCTAAAACAGCAGTTAGTCCCTTTTTGTCACAACTGTAGTTGTGCTTCTGTTAATTTTGTGCAAACATGATTCACTCTTTTGAAATGTAGTGGACATTCCCTCTGTAGGTGACAAACCTAAGAATTAGCAGAAGAAAGGTTTTTTTTATCAATTATTTCAAAGCACATGTGTTTAGTCAAGGGTAATAAAAGTAGTTACTCTCTACCAAGTTTGTATTTGTTATTAACTAATCTGAGAGTGTAACCACTTACGTACCAAGCTATTTCTTACAAGATTAATTTCCACGAGTAAAGCATACCTTTATATCTGGTGTTTCTTTTTCTTGCTCATCTCCAGACAAAATGCTGATAGGATTTGATATAGGAACTCTGTACAGGGGTCTGCACAAAGAATACTTATTGAATTTAATGAGAGTGACTGCAGAAAAAAATATTTTTTGTTTTAGTATCTAGTCTGGCCTTTGTTCAGTAAGAATGGAGTTCTCATGTATTAGTTCAGCTCACTGAAGAAGCCAAAGGTGGAATTATATTCTCTCTTTACAAGGGCGAAGAAGGGGAGGAGAGTTCGAGGAGACTTTCTATTCTTTGTGACTCTTCTGTGTGCAGCAAGGATAGTGGGTACCCTCATATATGTCTCTGAAAATAAACAGTTACGGAAGCAGTGTTTCGCTTCAGGCAGGACATCTTCTGGGATTCCCTTTGTGTTTGTGCACTGCTAAGAAAAGGTGTGAGATGGAGGGACTTGGTAGGAAGGAGATTAAGGGAAATAAAAGTGCTGAAAATAACAAACATAAAGAAAAAACTAGAAGGTAGAAACTGTCCAAATGCATGAAGTTTATTAAAAGAAGGAAATAAGAGGCGGCGGGGGAAGGTGGCAAGCATCTCTTGGAAGTTTTCCGTGTGTGAGATCCATGTACTTTGTGTTAAATAGATGCCATTTCATTTAACTATGACTATATAGTTAAAGCAAGGACTGAAATGATACAGGCCAAAGAAAGAACTTGAAGCTGGTTTGAGCATAGAAAACAGTAGTTCAACGGATGTTCATCTTTTAGAGTGAATGTATGAATGCTTCTGGAAATTCTCAAACTCAAATACTTGATGGCACAGAGATAGGTGAAAGAAAACTGGCTGCTTCCAGTGCCTTTCGTTTGCTAGTGCAATTGTGGGTCTTCCACACCAGTACTTCAGTACTTTGTAGGATTTTTGTAGGATTCTTATGGGCTGGTATAATTGAACTTGTAACCAGAAGTGGTTTTACAGAAAGGGATTTGATGAGAAGTAATAGCAAAAACAGGATTATTCCTGTATCTTTGACTTTAATATAAATGTCAAATTTCTGATGTCTTATATTTCTAAACTTACGTTTTTAGTTTGTGCTAGAGCCAGAAGGCAGTAACAATGACTCTTAGTAAAGGTTTTAATCTAGACTAATTATGCTAAATCCTCTTCTTGTGTTTTCAGTGGTGCAGTTATACTGCATATGCTTGGAAAATATTGGTGAGTCCAAGGCAGGATGGCAGGAATTCTATTATTTTTGATGCTGCCTCTCTTTTCAAAGTTCTTCCTTAATTCCAAATGATACATAAATCTCATCCATTTTTTTCCTCAGCGTTTAAAATGTCATTACGTTGAAGAAAAACCTGTTTATTAACCCCCTTAAGAAAGGTTCCTGTATATAGGCAAAAGGGTCCTAATTTACAAGAGGAGGCTCAGGGTGACATGAAGGGATGCAGCATGACAAGTTCTTGTATGTATTAGATTATTTATTTATTCAATTTGAGGAGCAGTTTGTGGACAGGCACAGGAAGAGTGTCATCTGTTCTTCCTTGGATTCTATGGAGAGTTTTCAGCAAGGATGAAGCAAAGAGCGGCTTAGTTATATATTGGCTGGTGAGACACTTCACATGAAATTAATGCTTTCTGGCTCATGTTTGGCCCTTATTTAGGTTTCTATTAAGGGTTATTTAGTCCGATGACTTGAAGGAGACATTGCATTTGACTAATACTGAGCCTTTAAATAATGCTTGCTTTTACCATACAAATTCCTTCCCATATTTTTTTTTAAACAGTGAAGATGCAACTACTGAATTATGTATTGACTGAAAGTGTATGAAGAGTCATGCATTGATTATGATTGCATTGTGAATTTGATCAGGAAATTTTCATAATAATAATATAAGGAAGCTTTTCACCTTCTAATTGATTTTCAGGGCAATTAAATTAAGATCTTGTCTAAGTACGACTGTCCTTATCAATTACTGGCAGAATAGAGAAATTAAAGGATTAAAAATTTACGTGTGTTAAGATTCAGTATTTAAGGTCTAAAATCAATCAGATCATAGACTGAATAATTCCATTGTGACAAAACTATCACTAGGATGTGGTAATTTGGAGAGAAAAAAAGTCTGCCTGCACTAGTATGTGTAGGAAAATTAAGATTGCAAAATTAAGCATCTAGAACATAGGAAATGGAGTTAAAATAAGCATCATGAACTTAATCCAACCTTGTTATTTTTATGTGTTATGATGGCATGTAATCAACTGAATAAAAACAAGCTTATCCATAGGTTCTGTGTATGGTATGGACCAGCTGTTACCTTTTAAAAATTCTTGCTGTTCTGTTTATGGCTTGATGTCTGTCTTACTGTATGTATCTAATTCTTAAGTAAATGCAGATTTTAAACTTTTTTTTTTCCCTGTGCTATTTTCACTGGAGTATCCGAGTACTTCGTAATCATTGATATTTACTTTAACACTTATTAGTTTCATTTTATAAATGGAGTCTTTGGATAAAGAAAAAAGAAGACTGAGCACTCAAAATCAGCATTCGATTTTACATAGGTAGGACCTGAGTTTTCAGAGTAGTTCATACCCTTAAAGTAGAGTTTCCACTGACCTCTGTTCAATTTGGAATACTTGACACTTCCACAGATCTCTGCAGGGCATTTAAATGCAAGCGCTCAAGAAAATGAAGAGTGCATACAAGTGAATAACTCTGAAAAGTTTGACTTAAGTGATTTGCCTCACACTGCAGTAGAACTTTGTGGCAGAGTTAGGGACAGATTTCTCCAGAGTGACATTGAACCGCGCTAGCTATGAAACTGTCCGTTCACTTTTCATACTCCCCTTCCTCTTTCATTAAACATCCGCAGAGCACTACATCAAATAAGACAAGCTTCTGTGCACAAAATCCTTATTTGCTACATGAATTCTGTTTTAGTTGCTGAACATCATAAAATCCTTGAGGCAGATATCTTATGGGAAATGTGTGTTT
The DNA here is from genome assembly GCF_949628215.1 of Phalacrocorax aristotelis. Taxonomy (NCBI): domain Eukaryota; kingdom Metazoa; phylum Chordata; class Aves; order Suliformes; family Phalacrocoracidae; genus Phalacrocorax; species Phalacrocorax aristotelis. The sequence continues at coordinate 104,511,025 of NC_134278.1, forward strand.
GTATAATTGTAGACTATATCATTATTCATCCTCTATTTGTGTATGCATTAACTTTTTGCAGACAATTTTGGATTTGCATTTCCTAAATTTTGAGAGTTTACTTTTACAGACCTAATATGGTCTATATAGTTATTCTGAATAGTAATTAAAAAGCACCTCAATGTCATAGGAGAATCTCAGACATATCTATCATGTGGAACATTGCTGACTAATACAGATGTCAATGGGTAAAAATCTTTAATATTCATGAAATCTCTTTCTGATCTGAACTGTTAGAGACACTGCTGCACTAGATGGTCGTTTCTATGTGAAAGATAGAGTGCATGCTTTTCCACTGTATTCTGTGGTTACTTGCAACATATATTTTCAACTGGATTTGTAAGGAGAGTTTTTACTAGCGGTTATAGGTTCTCCTGTTTTTCTATTTCATTACCCACTTCCCCCCCTCCCCGTTTCTCTTGCCTTTTCATACTTTTCCTGTTTTGACACTATCCATGATTTGTTTCTTGCTCCCTTCCCCCCTCTTCCCCCCCACCCCAGTTTCACTATTATAAAGTCCTTGATCACCTTCCTTCCATGTTCTTCAAAGTGTTGTCATTGTCTTTTTCTTCATACTGCCAGGCACCAGGTGGTAGGAAATTAAGAGGCCAATAGGAAGACTCTTTGCCTTCCTTTTTAGTGTCTAGCCCACCATCAGAATTTGGTGACTAGGACCAATTACATGAAGGAGCCACCTTAGCCCCTACATTTCTAAAGTGCAAAGTCTCCATGCAAATGTATTTTTTTCACTGAGAATTTTGCTACCATCTTCTAGCCATACATCCTGCAAAGAGCTATTTCCTGACACTGATAAATTCAGACCTCCATCTTTTTTACCTCAGGATAACCACACGCTAACATATTTGTACCTCTGATCCACAGAAAGAAGAAACCAAAACACTTTTGTGTAAAAGTGTGTAAAAGAGTGATTTAAATTACTTCTTCAAAGTAATAATGGAAAAGTATTTGGCATGAAGCAAATACACTTAAAAAAGGTTTTCTTTTCTTTTTCTTAAGGGAATGTGCAAAAATAGCGTCAAGGACCTGGGAGGTAAATTAGCAGTAAGTGCTTCTGCCATTGCAATTTGCAGACCCTGGGGAGGACGTACCTTCTGTATCTGAGTGTTAGTGATTTGTTTAATCAACGCACTGACTTAAAGAGAATGTTGAAATTGCAGCATTTTAATTTGACTAAAGCTTTGTTAGTTATAGTATGTATGTACAGAGTTTCCAGACTGTAGTAAGCTTTGTCACTGGATGAGATCCTCAGGAAACAACACACAATGCTTTTGACAATAGAATGGCATGCTTTCTCACAAGTTACTTGTTAGTGCTTTTCTTCAGCAAGTGCATATTGAAGAAAAATTTAACTAAAGAGTATAACATGTATTTGATTAGATACTGGTTATATGTAGTTTGTTATTTTGACTTGTGAAGTGTAATCCCCTTCCTTGTTTTTAGGGCTATACAATGCTGTCTTTTCCAACTATGAAAACAGATACTTCTAAACAGAATTATTTTTCAAGATACATCCCCAGAATGAGATGGGATTATACGCTTCTTTTCCAGTGTTCCTATCTTTCCCTCAGGCTGTTCATACTTTCCCTGAAGTGTATTGGACTTGATAGATGATCCCTAAAGCAAACATAGATGGACAAGATTGTGACCTTAAATAACGGTGCAGTATGCAGTATAGTGACCGAGAATTCAGAAAGCAACTATTAGCATAACTATGAGAATGAAAATGCAAACCTGCCAAGTAATGTTGTTCTGGTATAAGAACCAGACAGAAATGACAGAAATGTCATATACTAAATTACTGAAGGATTAATTGAGCTCAATAGCGAATTGTTGCATGACTTTTTTTTTAATTTAAAGACATTCTAGAGAATGATATATTGTATTGTAGAAAATTTTCAAAAAATAACCATATCTCTGTATATACCCAAAGTAAGATATGATTGAAAGTAGTTAGATCTGTGCTTACTGACTTAAGATCTATAATACCTTAAGATTAATTGGGAGCATAAATGGAGAAGCTGACAACCTGGAACCTTGACTTCTTAAAATTGCTGACCCAATTACTGCTAAGCCCTTTGCTGACATGTTAATATCTCTCTTTAAACTGGTAAATCTCCACCATTTCAGTGTATGCTAGAGTTGGTCCATTGGATGAAGGAAGATGTAAGTTTAATTTAAATAATTATTGACCTATTATGACCTTTTCATTTCACTTGTACTGTTGCTCTCAAGGTAAGCAATTATATTTTTATAGTGTTGGATGGTAATCAATGTACAGGAGCTATCTTTATTGATTTAAGTAAGGCCTTTGGTCTGGTAATCACCAACTATTGCTATCTAGGCTGGCCTTAACTGTATTGGGTATTACTATGGTTATTTGCTGTGAAAATATGCAGAATTTAGAATTTTATTAAGATGTTGCAAGCAAAGTAAAAAAAATTTTGGAAATCTATAAGATTCCACTTCATAATCTTTGTTAGAAATTGGAAACAGGTGATTTTATACAATAAATGATATTTTTAAACTCATAATTATTTTTAGGTTGGCAACCTGGGATTTTTTTTGTTTTGGTTTTGTTTTATATCAAGCAGGTGGTCCTTTGGGGTCAGTTTTACTTAGTGCCCTTTTGTTTTAATGTATAACTTTGGGAAGCCTGAGTAGATAGGGATTTAAACTGTCTTGAGAAAGCTGTGAAATTTGTGATCATTTTGATCTGCTCCTCTAATGAGTTCCAGAGCCTCTATCCTTCCTGCAAAGGGAGTTTAGTCTTGCTCTGGTGAGCCTTGAAACTAACAGCAGTTGTTCCGGGAGGTCACCAACATAATGAGAAGGGCACTCTTGAGATATCTGGAACCACTTCCATGGATGGCCATGAAGATTAATATTGGGACCTTACATTTGACCTAATATTCTATGGAGAGTCCAGGTAGTGCGCAGCGCAAATGGGATGATGTGCTTGTGGCAGAGAGTGTAAATAAAGCAACTGCATTCTGGATTTTTAAAATTTTTTCCCTTTTTATTTTTATTTTTTTTTTAAAATGTGAGTTAACATATTGCACCTCGTTCTTGCCTTAAGGTCATGAAGGTGTGAGTTGTTATGACCAGGTGCATGCCTGAGAAGCAGTGACATAATCTCCTGGCTAGCCAGAGGTGGAAGACAGCAGGTTTTTGTACGCTGCTGTGTCTGCCAGCCTGTGCTGAAGTGACTGCAACTTGGGGCTTCGAACTGTGTTCATGAACAAGTTGAGGATACAGTAGAACTGCTAATTAAGCACAGCAAAGTTCCTTCCAGTCTCCACATTTTGTGATTTCATTACCAGTAAGGCCTGTAAAACTGTTATTTTGAAATAATTTGTCTATTGGTAAGACATTTTATTCTTTCATATTTGTTCTACTTTGGGTTTACAACCTATTATTTACTTGTAATTTTAAAATTCTATATTTTTATCTTGTTTCATATTGCTAATAAGTTTAATAGTGCAAGGACGCAGTACTGTGTTTAGCTTAATCCCAGCCTTGTTGTTCAGTCACGCACACCATTTTTTTTTCAGTCTGTTGGTCAAAGGCTGAATGAGATGGTATGTAAAGGCTGGGACTGACCAGTAGGCTTGAAAGTTTTACTTTAAGCCTTAGCATTATCCCGCTCTAGGACTGCAGGAGTTCAGAGTGGAGTGACGGATATATGCATGTGTGAATCTTTTTACCTCTAGATGCCTGTAGTAGGAGTGTATTCCAATGTAGCATTTGGTCTTAAAGTAATGTAGGTACTAAAGTAAATAGAATCCCCATCTGCCCCCATGGCTAGAAAATAATACAAATGACTCAACACTGGGACAAGTAGTGTTATATTGGGTAAAATTATGTACATTTCTCCTCTTTGGAGAAAAAAAAATAGCTAAATTCCTTGGAGCTATGATAAGCCTTGAAGTCATAAAGGAAATTTACTTGTCTTTTGTACTAAGGTGGTTCCCCCTACCAATCCCCTGCCTGGGGAACCTGCCAGACAGAGGTCTTTTTCCCCATCATGAGAATTTTTTGTCCTGCTTAACATGTTCTCTCTGTGCTATTCTACCTTCTTTGAGAGTAGTCTGCCTAAGCTGAAAGACAACATATATAAAAGCTTTAAATATTTTCCTTATAGCAATAACTTCACACTGGTGTTTCACACAGCTGTAAATCTTGTATCCGATTCTTTCTTCGAACTTTTTTGTATTAAATAGCTATGTCAACAAATTATTAATTCATTTCATGCAATTATGCTATAAATATATATGAATATGAATCAACATGTTCTCCTGAACAACCCTAAACCTGCTCCCTTGAATCCATGTGGTGCCGTGCGGTGTTTGGTAGTTTGCAGGAGGGGGCTGAGATAAAAACTGTGTCATCTAACTTTGGTACAGTGCTGGGTATATGATAGGTATTTAATATTGATGACAAGCAAACCAGGCTGCCATGGCTCAAATTAAAACTATTGAACCAGGTCATATCCTGGATATATATGCTCTTAGGATGATACTTGCTGATCTGCATTCTTGTTTTCCCACAAAAGTTCATCAAGCTCTGAGTACCAGTTTATTAACCATTCCCTAATACACATTGTAGATGGCAGGTGCTAGAGTCTCTGTCATTGTGCCCCAAGGCTGAGGCACTCTGCCTGGAGATACTAGGTCAGCCAATTTTATCCCTGCTTATAAAACTGGCATTTCTATTTTTTCAAGTCTTCCAGGTACCCAGAGTGAGCTTTGTAATTTTTTTTCTTTTTTTTTTTTTCCAGAGACTCATGAGGTATTAATCATATGAAGTTATTGTAGACATTTATATTACATTGCAAATATTTGTAAACTGATCATATACAGTGTGCAGGGAAAAGGGGAAGCATAAGCAAAAAAAAAATAATCTCTTGGTACATCAGGTAAATTTTCAGTACAATATATGAGCATTTAGCCACACGTGTCCCATTAATGTTAATGGTCCCAAGCTTTCTTTTATTCATCACAGCACTGATTGCACTTGGTCAGCTCTTTATCAGTTTGAAATATTGACAGTAGGAGTAGGCGTTCCCTTAGCCAGGCCTGACTGTTGCAGTGCTCTTTTAACTTAGTCATCCTGCAAATGCTCCTATAAATGGATTTATTTCAGCAGATCCAAAATACATCAACCAGATCACCTTACCCTGGTGCTAGCCCCTTTGCATTGGCTCCAATTTGCAAGAGCATTGATTTTAAATATTGATCATTACTTAGTGCAAAACCATAGTGTGCTTTATATCTTATTTATTAAACTAAGTTGTTGCCTGTGCTGCTGCTAAAGTCCTGTCTTTATCTTGTTAAGAAGTGATTATTTGCTCTCTGGTTCTGATTATGCTTTAGATTATAAAGCAAAGCTATCCCCTGAAAATATGTTGGCTGCAATAAGCAAAGATTTCTAAAATTTCTGCTCTGCAGCTCCACTTTTCCTTTAGTGGTCTCTATGTCTACTACAAAATTCTTCCAGTGCTTTCTGCCAATGATATTGTGGTTACTACGGTTATTGCAGAAGAGATTTTTCTTTTTTGATTGTATTCTTATGAAGTACTTCCCTTTTTTTTTGTTGGAAAAATTGGCTTTACTGTGTTTTAGTTGTGGGAAAAACAGGCTTTTGGGTGTCATGCCTTCTGCTTTCTGAATATTTTTAAGATGTTTTTCTCTGCTGCCTTATAAAAGCTATGCAATGTGGTGCAAGCAAGTAGTTGTAGCATAAAATATTTCCCTGTGCTAAGCAAAGGGAGGAACTACAGAAATATATTGCTGTTCTATTCTTTAATTCAGTCACTGTTACTTACACTGATGGCACTCCTCAGTGCAGTATAGAATATTCTTGGGGAGTTCAGAAAGGAACACACTAGCTACTTCAGGGAGGAAAAAAAAGGGGTGGAGGGCGGGGAAGAGGAAATAATCCAATCTGACCTGATACTTTGTATCTAAACCTGTCTGTTTAAAATTCTTTGTTCTGACCATGCTTACATGGACGTAAATTGGGATTAGCATTGTTATTCTAGGGTAGTTACAACAACTGATGCTTAGAAGGGAGTGTGTCCTCATATTTTCTCCTGAGTAAAGAAAAAAACCTGGTTAAATAGTAAATAGTGTCACATTTTTATATAGACCACTTTTTTCAGGCTTGGTAACTAATAGTGCTCTTTTATTCAGGTTTAATTTAAAAGTTTCTGATTTACTAAAAATGAAACTTTGCCAGCAGAGGTGCCAGCACTAACAGAATGAATTTTTTTTCTTCTGTAGTAAATAGTGGGAATTTTGGTGTAGTGGAGTTTTAGCCCTTGGGGGATTTTATTTTATGCATTTTCAAGTCGTTCACTGACTTGCTGCAGAGACAGGGAGGGAGGAGGGGGAATCTATTTACACAAATTACAGTCTTTGTTCCCATCAACCTTCATAATTGGGTGAACAAAACGAAGGCTAGACTAGCAGGTACAGCTATCCCAGGTAATAGTCAGAAACAAATTAAGTGAATTGTGGAACTGGGGCAAGACCTTGTTGGGGAGATTCAAGGAGCAGGTGAGAATTTTTACTATTGGGAGGACTTACTGCATTGTAGAATGAAAAGAGAGAGTTTTATGTTGGGATGAAAGTCATCCCTTCCATCCAAGTTCTGGCACTATTCACAGTTAGTTCCTTTACAACCAATTTGCACATTTTATTATTGTTTTGGAGGTTTTGTCCAGTATTTTTAAAAGATGAAATGTATTATAAAGACACTGCCTCTACACTCTAGCTTTCAAATTTAAGTGTTTCTCCCATTTATTTTCCTCCCTTAGGATTCTTTAATCTTTCTTCCATCTTTTATATTTTTCTCTCCCAAATTGTTCCTATTCGGTGATTGAAATATGTCAATTTGAGCTACTTATCCAAGCCCATGTTAGATTATCAAGTTAGCATCATTAATTTTCAAAAAAAAAGAAAAAAAAGGATATTCCTGTGTAAACTTTGTTATGCTACTGAGCTGCATGCACTAAGGGGGAAAAACGAGCTGAATGGGAACACTTGGGTGAAGCGAAGACTGCATAATTGGTTTTATGCCAGACCTTCTGCCTTTCACATAGGCAGGAAAGGGCCAGGGAAATGTCAGAGGTGGAAATCAGGGCAGCGCAGTACTCCTGCGGAATTGCAAAGTGCCCGCCAACTGCAGCCAGCCTGAGAAATGGCCAGCGTTCAAGGTTGCTTTAAGACGGAAATGCCCAGTTCTCCTGGCTTTATAAGGCTCCGACTGAAATCTTCCTACACCTCAGAGCCTCAGCATACCTACTGCGTGTCATGGGAGGAAATACGTTAATAGCTCTCAAGCAGTCCCTCCCCAGAGCTCTTGCCATGGGACAGGGCTCAGCTGGCTATGAGGTTACAGGGTACTCTGGAGTCAGCCTCGATAGTCCATACTTCCTATCTACAGCAGTTTGGGATCCAGATTAACTGGCAGTCCCCGGGCCTGAAAGCCCTGCTGTCAGCAGCTTGATGCAGTGGCAGCATTCCTGCACTGATGTAGCTGAGCACCAAATACTGTTCAAGAGCCGTTGGCCAGCTTTTCTCATAGCTGTGCCATTTTACACTAGCAATGCCTTACAGCCACAATTACACAGTTCACTTTTTTAGAAGCAAAACACAGTGTAGATTGATATTTTTTTTTGATAGAGGCTTTTTCATTTAGTGTTTTTAAGTGCATCTATAAATAAGATGCACTTAAATAAGGTTTTTGCATTGTTAAGGGTAAGGTGAGGAATTTTTTCCCCTTTCCCTTACGCTGTCCTAGCATCGCAAGCAAAACTTTAATCAGTGGGAATTAAATTAAGATGGCTGTCATTTGAATCCTCAGACGACACAGGGGGCAGGAAAAAAGGTGACTTGGGGCCATTGTTACAGCTCATGGGCAAGTAGTATTGCTTTTTGTTTTGATTTGAATATGGGTGTCTTTCTAAGAGGTGTTACAAGCAGTTAAGATACAAAAATGGTCACACTGGAAACAAAAGAATATAGAGTCTTATATTTAGTAATGTTGTATGTCCAACCACACACTTTTTGATTTCATCTATTACACTATTGTAATCAATCATGATTTTCTGTGTTGCAGAAAGTCTCATACTTTAAGAGAAAGGGAGAGCGAGAAGAAAGAAAAAATTATCAGTGAATTTTGCAGAAGAAGAGAATTTCCTTATTACCATCATTCAGAATTAGTCATGTATTCTGTAATCACTCATGTTTTAAGCACTAATATAAAAATCAACACAAAGGCAGGCTACAGCAAAGTGGTCTTTAATTCAAGCATCCCATAAGGAATTAAAATTCTGAAAAGATGACATAGGATCAATCAATAACTGCCTGAAAATATCACAATATATGGAGGCTAAATGACATCATGCTATGTGAAAGAAATTGTTAAGGGAAGTGTTTTCAATATTGCCCTTATCTCTTCTTATTTAGATGAATAAAATTGGTTGAATTTTAAATCTTTACATGTCTCTCTTATATGAGGAACAAAAATTTGACAGTGTCTGCCCTAAAGAATTTACAGACCAAGTGTAAGACAGGATCAACTACACATGCATAGACGGCAACAAGGAGAAATTTTATAGAAGTTACTGTTTTAATCCTTGGCAGTTTAATTTATTCATTGTTTAGTGTTGCAATTTAGCTTACATTGGTCAAACAGAATTATGACAGTACTTAGTAAATGTTGTGCACTATATCAATTTCCTCTCACTTTAGTTTTCTGTATTCTTCACTTGCTCATTTGTCTCAAAATGAATCTCTGTAAATTGTGCCCGTTATTTAAGCTCTTACAGCTTTGGTTATATGGCTGTTCATACCATTGACATGCCTTTATTCATGTTTATTTCTGGATCACCTTTTCTACTGATTGCACCAATAGATGTAACTTGGAACTTAGATATATACTTCCTCTAGGTATGGATTAGACTAATGAGAAAATCGTGAACTCCTTACCATACATGGGAAGACACTGAAACACCAACAGATGTTGCTGCTGCTGCTTTGTGTATCAGTTGGCTTGTTACGTTTTGATTTGCATCCAGGCACCCAGTGAAACATTTCAGCTCAAATCCTCAGCTGAGGAGCAGCTAGGCCACCTGGGTAGGAGGAAGATGTTACCTCTGTGTTCCTCTACTGCCAGCATTATTATGCACTTATACCGGTTGCCCAGGTAGGCGACTGCACACAGGACTTAGCATAATATCTAATATCTGGCTATATCTATCCCCTGCAAGGTGTATTTGTCGCATTAGCTGTATTACTGGGTGTAGTACAGGAATTTTATCGTGTCCACTGTAGACTACTGTATTGCCTTCCTGAAAATCAGAGGAGCGGGAGGATTTGAGTTGTATTTATTACTCAAAGTATTTCATACTGTGTGATTATTCAGCTGATAGGTAAATGCTGTTTCATGACTATGCTAGTTTTGTTTTATGCTTCTGTATGTGCTTAACTCTTACAGTGAGTGTAGGGGTTTGATTCTTGGGAATAAGCCAGACTACAAATTGATGATGAAACCTCCACAGCTGGCTTACTGCACTGGGTCATGTTTTCCATGGCACATTCTTTACAGAAGCTGGGCAGAACAGAGGAGGTTGGTGAATTTGGTGAATATGGCCTTAATGTATGATAAATAACGTGAAATGCCCTGTTTGATTATTGGGCCATTCACTAATAGTGACAGACCATGAAAGGAAAAGGAAGTAATAATAAGAGCTGATGCTGAACAACTGCTACAGGTGGTTCCCCCCTGCCTCCCCAGATCTGTTTTCAAAAGCAGTCCACGGACTGTGACTGCTGTATGCATGATAAATTCTTCCTTCTGTGCATTTGGAATCATTAGTGAGAATAAGCAGGGGTCATATATATGCAAAAGTGATTTCTAAGAGAAAATTGCTACATTTCTTAGCTTCCCACGCGGACTTGCCTCTCTTTTCTGCATACTGCAGATTGTTCAACGCAGTTTGCTTTTACAGTAACAGAGCCAGCATGTTAGCTTTATCCTGTTGACTTTCTTGTCTCTGAACACATGGTCAAGGCTGTCTTCAAGGATTACAGCTAGCTCTGCATGTCCACTGCGAGAGGTTGGACTGAACTTTCCTATTTCCTTTCTGTCCTGATCTGTAACAGTGATGCTTTCACTGAAACTGAGCTTGAGGTGTGGAAGACAACTTTTCAGTAGCTGTGGATCGTATTCTAAGCAAAATATTCTGAGTGCTACAAAGCGTTTGGATATGTTTTCAATGGACATTTCATGCCAAATCCCATAAAGCACTTAATTTACAGAGTGTGCAGTTCCTACGTATGGAAGCACATGGGTAACAGAACAACGTGCAATGGAATATTATTAACTCTTTCAAAGCAGGACCCGCTGTGCTTTCAAGGCACAGTTCTATTAGGTGGCAAATATCTTAGAAGGCAATGAACGAACCTTTACAACCACCTAAATTGATGGAGGTTGAGGAAATAATTGTTTGCTGTCAGCAGGTACGTCATGCTACACCTAGCACACTCTCCTGTGAATGGGAGAACAGTGGGTTTGCTATCTATATATAAAACTTGCACCTGATCATTCCATTGAAATCCTTTTGTGAACTTGGTTTCTGCAAATGAAACCAGTTTTAGGCTTCCTCTGGAAAAGGTCATTATGTCAATAATAGGGGAAACACTGTCACAAATATTAATAGGTGAAAACACTATATAATACTTCCAGTTCTTAATCTGGCAGTTTTGTTGCAGTTTATTGGTCTATCTTAAAACTCTGCATGAACTTGGATATGTTTGTTAGCTTTTTTTGCAGTTCTACTGTGAGTAGCTTTTGTTGCTGAGTTTGTAACTTGAAGCTATGCTTTTTCTCAGTGTTTGCTCTGTAGTGTTGTATTTCTGTCTAAAAGTTGTTTGGTGGTGGTTTTTTTTTCCTCCTTGTTATATTTCTGTTTTTGTCCTGTAGTATTCCTCAAGACATGCATTAGCTTGTTTTAGTTATACTTCTGTTCTGTATATAAATTTTCTAATCAATAATGTTCTTCACTTGCTGCAGGATTTCCACCTTATTGTGCTTCCAGCTTCTGCAATGCTGTGTGATGGGATTCTGCCTTGGCTAGTGCACTGTTGTCTAAATTTGCTGTGTTTCAGATCATTACACTGACTTTCATTTTGATATATTTGCATTTTACTCAGTTCTAGTCATACTCTTTTCCCTTGATCAGTTAAATTGCTCTCTGTGCAGTGTTACATTTGTACTACTGCTGGAAATACTAACGAAAGGCTTATAACTGAAGTGCTATTTACAACCACTGACCTCCAGCTCATTTCTGATTTCTCTGTGATGTTGACCTTTTATAGATTACACTGTTGTAAATCTTTGAAGTGATTCTTCTTGTCATCATATTTCTAGTAATTATGATTTGCATTGCATTAACACCTAGAAGCCTCTCCCACCTTACCCTTGTTGCATAAGATGACCTTTTTTATGCCCTAATTCACATATGGCTAACAGAATACAGTTCTTTCTCTAAAGAATTTATCCTGAAATGATGATGCTTGCCTCTATTTCTGAACTTTAAATATCATAGTTTGAATTAATGAAATTGCTCAGAAAAGTTTCTTGCTCCTAGAAACTATTTTCTTCCTTTTCCAACAAAATCAGAGCCTGTTGAACTTCTTTCCAGCCTACATAAAGATAAATAAAAAGAAAGATTACAGGTATTATTTGAGAGGCTACATTTGAGTAAAATTTTCTCAAATTTTGTTCAAGTTGGACAATAACAGCAAAGAAAGCATTAGCTGACTATTGGGTTGATATTTCATCTTTGTTCATATTTCACTTCAATGTTAAAAACAACACAGAAACAAGCTTGCAGCTGATCCTTACCCCAAGCAGGACTCGACTCCTAGAATTTCATTATTACAGTCGTTATTTCTCTGCCGGTAGCTATGCTCTGAAAAAATAAGGCTCGTTGGATGTAAGCTTGTTGTATACTGTCACAATGTACACAAGTGGAAGACTTATGAATTGTGTTCCTAGACCTGCTTAACAGACAAATTTGAGTTAGGATACTAGTTTCTTTAATGACTGTATTGCTTAAAACCTCTGTGGAAACAGGTGGATGTTGGCTCTAATGGCAGAGGAATGTTAATGGTCAATGGTACCATCTGCATCTCCATATCATGTTTCACCCTGATCTCTCGGTATGTTTTTCTGAGGTCTTCAATTATTTATTTAGATAAATCTAGGTAGTCAGACTGTCCAGTTCCTTTTGGGTCTTGCTTAACTCTCAAATACTTATTGTGTCAATATTTTGTGCTTTGTCATACCAACGTTTCTCTTTTCACTGGGAAGCTGTAAAGTGCCTGTGATAATAAGGTACATCTTGGCTTTGAACTTCTTTCCTTTTACTTTCCTGGAATACTGTCTTGTTTGCGTGTAGACTGTGTGTTGGAAAGCTTCTCTGCTCCCTATCTGCCTTTCCTAGGCTATGTCATATGCTTGTATTATGTATTCTTCCTTCTGCACTGAGTGCAGCAATCCAGTCTTTTTCACTTTATCTTCACATGAGAGTATTCTTATGCCATGGTCAGGCTTGCTCTGAGTGTGTTTTTGTTTGGTTTGTTTTTTTTTTTTTAAGAAATACTTTGTGTATATGTATATATATAAAAAATCTTGAATGCGTAAAGTATGGTTTATTTATTTTTCCATGGTATAAAGAACTGATCAGACAGGTCTGGAATGGCCTGGTTAATTCTAAACTGCAGCTATTGATGCTCAGAGTAGTATTAATACGGACTGAGAATCTGTTCTGCAGGGAGGTCTTGTGATGTTCTGCATAATATGTAGTATGTGGAAAAGGTTAGACTAATACCCTTTTTCAGATATATTAGTGTTTCTCAAATGTCAGTAGATACATAGTGTCTAGGTAATTTTTCTGAATATGTGTGGGCATTTTGCTGATTTTATACATATTTAAGGCTATGGAGAACAAAACAGTGATGAATTTTTCAAAAATTAGAGCCTTACACATGTGATATTGGCCACCATTCTTCAGGAAGGAATATGGAGGCAGGGCATTTAAATGATGGCTCTTGGGTGACATACCTCAGTCATTGGCTGAGCACAGACTCAAGGTCTCCTAATTTTGATTCTCTTGATTTAACCACTAGATATTACACTATTCCTGAAAAAGCATCACTCTCTTAAGTGAGGGGATAAAGTGCTACTAATACATCAAATCTTATCAAATGACTTTAAACTTATCTTAGCTTTCTTTTCACCAAGGTTTGCTGTAAATCTTTCTTACTAGGGAGTAGCAGGACTTGTGTCCTTGCTAAAAGGAGAAGATTGATTTACTATATTCATATGGAACCAGCAGTTTCCTATGAGTATGCAATAATGAATTGGAATATCCTATGGCTTTTTACCCCTGTGCAACACTTTGGGAGACCTTAAAGACTGGAATATGTTACAGAAGTCCATTTGATAGAGCTTATAAATGTGTGTCTTCTGCATAGAATAACAGCATAACAAATCTTTTAGTATGTGCAATATTCTTATTCTTCAAATGCTCTAATTGATTGTTCATTGGGCTCAGTCAGCCAAAAGTGGAGAGAAACTTTGTACAGACATCATTAGTTTTTCTCCATTTAAAGATTAATCATGAAGAGCTCTGGCTCTTTAATTCTGTAATTTGTATATTTAATGGGCTGCTGCAGAATCTATGACAGTAATTAGCATAGCCTGAAAACTCATTAATACGCAACAACATGATTAATGCAGCATTAATGCAAACATGACTGAAGTTATTTGGGTTATGTAGTAAGAAGATTAAAGCTAAAATGTCCTGTTTGTTTTACCAGTAGTGGGTATAATGGGGTAGCAAGCAAAATAAGAAAAAACAGGTATCAAATTAGTCATTTTAGTGTAAAAGAAGTGCTCAACTCTCATCAAGAGGATTTGGGGTTTTGCCTGGTAGTTGATTTCCACAAGTGTTGCCTATTTCCCTCTTTCATTCATTCATCATATTATGTGTTTACACTTGTTCAATCTTTTAGTTTGACTTAGGTTTTTGGCAGTTTGTCATATTAAGTAGTATATATAAAGAAGGTCTTCAAATCGTGTCATTCTGAATCAACTTAGACTTTTTCAAAATATGGGTGTTTTGTACAGACTAATTTTAAAAACAATGGATTTTCAGCTTCTCTTGGTTTTACTATCATCACAAAAAGGTGACCTGCAATTGCTGACCTGCAATTGGACACTCCAGTTACAGCTTGGAGAAGGTTTGGGAAAAATTTTCTTTGTATCTGTGTGTACATGTATATGTATGTCTACATATGTATATGTATATACGTATACAACTTTTAAGTACATATTTTAAATTTCTGCTCAAAAAAGAAAGCAACTTAAAAACGGACAGTTCTACTTAACTGGTGGAATTACAACTCGGTTTAATGTTTGTGATGATGAACTTCAAAAAAATGCTCAAACACATTAAGGTAACAGTAAAATATGGAGCCTGATCCTGTACCAAAGACAACAAAAAGGGTTGAGCAGATTTGGGAAGAATACTTTCAGCTTCTCTCAACAAAATCCAGAAAGCTATCGCCCATCACATAGTGTGAAGAACCTGTATTCAGCAGAGAATCTTCACGAGTATGTCCAGGGAAGTGTCCGCTGAGCTCCTCCTTTTCCTCTAATTTCGTTGTCCGTTATTTAAAACTGGTTTAAATACTGATCCATTTTTTTGAAGTCTCCCTTCTTTTTTTTGGAATATTTATTCTCTTATTAAAAATACATTTTAAATGTGCTTTAGCTATTGTAATGGCATGTAGCTGCAGAATCACTCTCACAGAGAGAATAACTACTAAATATTAATTAAATGGAAGTGTGTAGTAACCGAGAGTTTTACATCCCATCTATTCCCTTCCCAGTTAAAACCAAATTTTGTTTTATAATTTCTGTGGGAAAATGTACTTTGATTAGGCAAAAGCATTTGTACACAGTCTTAATGTTAAGTAAATGCTTAACGTTTGTCATCCTGAAGGGACTGCTGAGAGCCTAATGCTGTAGTCAAAATTTTATATACAATTTCTATTCATTTTATTAGGCATTAAGCGCAAATAAGGGCTTTAGTAAACATAAACAGATCACTTTCTTTGCCAACAATTTTCTGTTCATTTGATTGGAATGAACAATTACATAATTATTTACACCATTTCACATGAAGATATAAGTAGAATGAAAATACAAATGGTGTTCCTACAGTTGTACAATCCTGGGATAAATTGCACTGAAAATGGATGCGCTTTGTAGGTTATGCAAAATTCATTTATAATAATGCTTTGTGATTTTCCAGATATTAGGCAGGCTTGGTTTTTTTATCTTTCCAACCAGACTGTACGCTGGGTTCTTGTCACTTTTGGACAGATTTGTTCGTGTGGTTATATAGGTTTTGGTGAAGGAGCATTCTGACACTTGTAGCAACTTCTGTGTATTTAATGAGTCTAGTAACTCATATTTGTTGGCTATTTTGAGCTGGACTCCGAACATCCAGTTGGAGAGAAAGGTATTTTACAGGGGTTTTAGCTGAGTGCATGGGACAAAGAGATTAGGCTTAAGTCGGTCACTTTGCTGAAATCTCACAGCTGTGATTGAAAAGGATATCTTCAGTTACCTTGCCTCTCTGACTACATTGTCCACTCAGCTCTTCTCCCCTAAATTTTAAAAAGTCAAAAGACATTTTTGAGTCCTTTGAATGTTGTCATATTTTGAAGTGCTGACTTTTTATTTTAAAGCTACATTCAATTCAGTTAAATTGGAAAGGTGTTTCACAGGAAGTAAAACCTCTTCAGTTTGGGTGAAAAACTTTCTTGTACAAAACCCTACTATTTTTAACTTATTTTGCAGGAAAAAAGGTTTAATATTAGTCAGAAGTTAATCTTATTGCAGTAATAATTATAAATTGTTAGTATATGTTATGCTAATCTAGGAGCTGCTCTAATTAGTTCATTTTTCCCCATGACTGCCAACTGGCTCTTCTAAACTAAATCCCGTGTGCTCTGTAAACTTGCTTTGAGCAAAATCACAGTCAGCCTCTAAAGAGCACATTCTTGCCTGTTAAATACTTCTGTGCGCATCTCACAAGCTATGTTGAACTGCAGCAGAAGAATCTGAATCCAGATGTGAAATTGAGTCTGATTCTGAAATGTTGCTGAAGCTCAGACTTGCAAACCTTACATGAGGGAGGCAAAGAGGGGATATAAAAAATTGTTTCATATGCATTTTTTGTATTAAACAAAGCTGGTTTCTGACTCATCTGACATTACTGTAATAGTATATATTTTTTTTGTTTTAATAGCCTGATATTCCTGCTCAGTTTAGTGCCTTTAAAATGGCCCTGTTAGTCACTCACATCCTCACTCCTTTATGAACCAGGATGTGCCATCTATAAAACTAGGCTAGAAATCTAATCACAATCCATTGCTACATAAGTTGAAGCTATGTGGATCCTTATAGAAGGGTAGAATTTGCCCTAACATGCTTTGAGATACTTTAAAACATTAATAATAACATTAGTAATATATTCTACCTGTCCTTTTATTACTGTGTGTTTTTTGTCTTGTATGTTCACTGTATACAATGCTTGTGTTATGTTTTTTGCAATGCCATTATAATTGAAGAAAGTCAATTACAGAAATTGAAGAAATTATTTTATTTATAATTAAAGGAATTCTGACAGCTTCTCCAATTGCAGCTATTATTTGAAACGGAATTAAAGATTTTTTTTTGAATGACTTATATGAATGTTTAATTTGTAGTAGAGTTCCCTGTTGTTTTTTACCCCAGAAATGGTAACAACTCCTTGTGGACCAATCATTTTTGTCACATAAACAGACCTGTCAGGTAAATTCTTCAGCTGCAATTCAAGATTCAGTTGATTAAAAGTACATTCATATTATGCGCCACAGATGGTCATATTTTCCATCCAAGATTTAGTAGCCTCAGTAGTCTGGCTGAGATGCATTTTCTCTATATGACAAATTACCAAAGTAATTGTAATGTCAGTATTTTATTTATGCTTCTATTTATCTGTTAAATATAACGTTGTAGTTAAGGTTTTAGGCACAAGTTTGACACATTTAGAAACAGTAGACACAAGTCTTTGAGAAACTTCCTTGAAAAATGTCTCCCCCCCCACGGAAGTTTTTCTGGTGATCCAATGTGGTTTTCAATTTCTGTGAAACTTTTCAAATTTTCAGAGGAAAGCTTTCTGTGTTCAGGTTAAAGTGTGATCTGTTTTCAGTGCTTAGTGTTAATAAGGCAGAAAAATGACATACACCTAGCTGTCACAAGCCTGAATGGGATTTCTGGCTATGTTTTGCTTTGACCACGAGGTCCAGCCTGGACTTGAGAAATCTTTTCAGATTTTTTTTTTTTAATTAGTATGTTCCTGTGAAAAGTATTCATTTCACAAGTTATCTTCCAGTGAAAATATTATCTATTGGGCAGAAGTTTGCTTGTTCTTTGGTTTCTCCATTGCACTCACTTCTAGGATTACAAGAAAATATTAACACTGAGGTATGAAAGTACTTATTTAGAGCTAGCTTATACAAACTTCCTTCACTCATGAGAAACTCCAGAAATACCTCAACTTAAAGGTGTAGAGTCCTTTTCTGAATTATGTAATAGGTGACAAATGAATTTAGAAGAATTTGCTGTATGGGCTATGACTGAAAATGATGGTTCCTGACTCCTCAGTACTTTATATGAAGCTATGGCAGCTCTACCGGCAGGAATTAAAGTTTGTAAACCTCTTCCATATCCAAAGAAGAAAGAATGCTCCTGCATAACATTTGGAAGCTTTTATAATTACTGCAGTATTACCATTATGAACAATTTCACAGAATCACAGAATGGTAAGGGTTGGAAGGGACCTCTGGAGATCATCTTGTCCAACATCCCTGCTTGAGCAGGCACACCTAGAGCAGGGGGCACAGGGCCGCACTCAGGCAGGTTTTGAATGTCTCCAGGGGAGGAGGCTCCACAGCCTCTCTGGGCTGCCTGTGCCACTGTTCTGGCACCCTCACAGTAAACATGATTTTTCTCATATTGAGGTGGAACCTCCAGTGTTCCAACTTGAGCCCATTGCCCCTTGTCCTGTCATTGGGCACTATTGAAAAGAGCCTAGTCCCATTGTCCTGACACCCACCCGTTAGATATTTATAAGTATTGATGAAATCCTCCTTAAGTCTTCTCCAGCCTAAACAAACCCAAGTCTCTCAGCCTTTCCTCATAAGGGAGATGCTCCGGTCCCCTGATCAGCTTGGTAGCTCTCTGCTGGACTTGCTCAAGCAGTTCCACAGCCTTCTTAAACTGGGGGGCCCAAAGCTGGACACAGCACTCCAAATGTGGTCTTACCAGGGCAGAGTAGAGGAGGAGGATAACCTCTCTTGATCTGCTGGCCACACTCCTTTTAATGCAGCCCAGGATGCTGTTGGCCTTCTTGGCCACAAGGGCACATTGTTGGCTCATGGTTAGCTTGTTGTCCACCAGCACTCCCAGGTCCTTCTCAACAGAGCCGCCTTCCAGTAGTTCAGCCCCCAGGCTGTACTGGTGTGTGGGGTTGTTCCTCCCCAGGTGCAGGACCTTGCACTTGCTCTTGTTGAATTTAATTTAAATTTAATTTAAACTTAATCTAAATGTAATTTATATTTTCTAACACATTATAAAATAATGGTGTTTTTGCAGAAACTAAATCATTTTGTTTGTGTTTGTCCATCTGAATTAGGTGTGAGGAGGGATCCTCTGGTCTTCAGAAACGTCTTTTAGCAGCTTGATTAAAAAAATGGGGTTTAGAAGCCATCAGTCTCACCCTCCTCAGCAGACACTGCAGGTGGAAATACCTGGGATCTCAAAGTACAGCAATAGTGGTTATTTCTGAGCCAGGCAAAGCTATGCCTTTCCTTAAGTGTATGGACACTATTTATTGTGTTATTTACTTGCTGGGTGTTACTTGTGTACAGCTGCTCTTTGCAGGTATTTTAATAGCGTGACTGATTTTCATTGCCTAGAGAATGTGTTTCATGTCTGTGATTGCATCACGTGATTTGCATGAAAACATTTATGTGATTAAGAAGTGGGGTCAAAGGATATTTCTTATGGGTATAGGTAATTAACAAACATGATCTAGTATGAATGTGCGTCAGAATTATAATTCTCTGATATTTTTTTTTTTAATAAGGATGCTGTCTACAAGGAAAACTTTGTCACTTACTGTTTTCTGGCTGACATAAGATAGTGAAAATGCATGTTAAAAGACTTGAGTAGTTTGATGGAGTTTGGTAAAACTGAATAAATTATTCTGGTCTGTAACCAGCATTACACAGAAATGTCATGGAATTGTACAGTATAAGTACGTGTTGCTATTGCTGCCTTTTCATTTCCCTTTGCAAAAAAATCAGTACAGTAAAGGCATGGCTCCACCATAGACTCAGCCTGCGATTTCTGGATTTGCATGTTAGAAAAGTTGGGCCAAACTGGGCATATGGTTTTGTAATTTTCTTTTTTGGTTCTGTAAGATGATATTCCGGGAGACAGCTTAAAAGAAAGGCGTTATAGTCACAAAAGGTTGGAGGTTATCCCAAACTTACTTATTCATAATTTTATTCCTCAAATTTGGATACCTTATTTATGAATTGTATCATTGATGCGTCCTTAGATAGTTACTAAGTTTATACCATGGACAACAATATTCCAATATTTACCAGATGTTTAACAGCTTGTTGTTTTGATATTTTATTTGAGGTAGAATGTAACATACAAAAACCATTCCTGGTTGTTTGTTTGTTTGTTTTCTTGTATGTGATTTGAATTACATTTCATGTGCTGAGACAACATTTTAGCAGAAGCCAAATGGAGGACTACTGAAAATTATCTGGAAAGTTCTTAATTAAGCTTAGTTCATCAATTATTCCTTGGGATATGTAAAATTTTTGTTAAAACTTGTTCTTTTTCAGGTCTTCTTTGTGCACTTAGGTATATGTAATTATAAAATAATATATGTATATATAAAAAAACATATATATGTGTGTGTATACATATATATACGCACACATCTTTTTTGGAACCAACCTTCCACTATTCTTCATAGAAATCCTTCCATGCAGGAATCTCGTTCCTACTTTACGAATAGAAATGTTAAGGGGCAAGTGAATATCTACATGTAAAATGTCAACTCTTAGGATAGTATGCTAATATTTGAACTGTATTTTTTAAGGAAAGAAGTTATTGAACAGCAGAAGTCACAATAGCATGTTGTCGTTTACAGATGAGTAAGGGCTCTGAAACACTTCTCACCAAGGCTGATTCAGTCTGGATTAGAAAAATTTCTCCTGCAATGACTGGCAGGGGTTTTAGGTGAACAGAACTTCCATGGTTTTGGTTTGCCATTTTACTGCTGCTTTTAAAACAACGTTTTGTAATTACTCTTAGAATGCATAAGAACTATTTCTGACGTTAACCATCTGCTTGTGTTTTCTAACCAGGGCTTAAAGTGAAATTTAGAACCCAGGAACCTGATGGTTTGATATTTTTTTCTGCATCACCTGGGAATCAAGAGGAATACATTGCACTTCAGCTGCGGAGTGGGCGTCCTTACTTTCTTTTTGATCCACAGGTACAACAAAAGGCAGGATGCTATAAAAATAGCTTTGTCTTTCAGTACTTCTTTACATACTTATCTATTATTATGATTATTATTATTTAATTGGGTCAAGTTAACTGGCTCTTCAGAACCCTTAGGTAACTGGACGTTTTGGGGAGAGAAACACAGAAACACTAAAACGTTGCTCATTTTTTTGTAATGTTTGCCACAATTCATTACGTTCTTTTGCATTTGTGTGGGTTCCCCATCTTTTAACTGTAAAAAATGCAGGTCTTGTTCGTATTCAGTCCCTAGAGCTTCTCAGTTCAGCAATATTTTCAATACTATCTTGAATTTTAACAAAGTACTTCTTTATGAATATATCTTTGTTTATCTTTGTGGTTCATTTGAATCAGCTTGGGACAGCTCTGTCCCATGCTGATTTTCATGACCCTCACTTCCATATTATTCCCTTCTTTTACAAAGTCTAAAGTAGCCTATATTGCTGGTTCAATGACTGTAGGAAAAAAAAAAATTTCATTCAAAGCATTCATGACTTGCGTAGGTCTTAGAATTTGATTTACTATAGCTATTTCTTGAAAGCCAGTGTTTTCTAGTTTCTCATTAATAACGTGGAAGACTTGTGCCTTTTCAGATTCAGAAGTAGGGTACTGTGGCCTACATCAATATAATGCTTTTAGTATCTTTTTCTAACACTTGTACCTGTGAAAATTCAGTTCTAAAATTTTTTTCAGTCTTCTGTATCCTTAATATGCTGTGCTACCTTACTATCTACCTTTGCTTCTATGTTTTCTACACAGTTTGTTTCTTTTTTTCTTTTTTCCATATTTGCTATTCCTATCCTTTAACATCAGGTATCATGTTCTTTAGCAGCAATTCTTAGTTCTTCATTTGTGCATCACAGTTTGCCTTAGTGTGAAAATGCTTTAATTACTTCTTAGTGACATTATGTGATTTCTTAACCAGGTTATATGGATCGTTTTCTCTAATTATGGTCGCAACATATATGATAAGCGTTTATGGCCCTGCCTCTGAGCTCTTCTCTTAAAAACTGCAAAAAATTTCTTTTGATGACAATTGTGTCTCTGCTGCTTTTTATCTAGAGCACTGTGGTGCAATATTTGTGCTCCCTTCCAGCTGTGTCCTGTCGCAGGTTAATTATTTTTACCCTTACTCCCTCTCAGGATTCTGGTATGTATCTTTGCTCACGATCAGCAGTGCATTTTCGCTTTGTTGTATCTGTTCTGGGGATAGTCCTGCCAAGCCTTCTAAGTGGGGAGTCTTCAGCAGCCTCACTTCTTCCTTCTCTTAGTGTTAATTTCAAATCCTTTTCTTCCTGTCCATTCGTACTTCTCTCAACTTTATGTACGCTGCCATTCATCTAGCTGTTGTCTGATCATCTCTTTTGTCTCCCTTTTGTGTTGCCTAGCTGCTTGTTTTCCCTTCCGTATTGTTTCACTGTCATTCTTTGCAGGTTTCTACTCATGGTCCAGGAAGCATGAGGTTTTTTGTGAACAGACGTCTTCCTCAGTCTTGTCTGCATAATCAAATTGTTCCATAGACCTTCCTCCAAACTCAGAGTGTCTGCAAACCTTTAGCTGTCTGTGGAGTTTCTTCTTATCATGATGCCTTTAAAACCACCCCTGCACTACACAATCAGCTCTAGCTAAATGTATAGGTATCTTTCAGTGGCTACAGGTCATTTGTTCTATCTTTTTCCCGGGGAAGCACTGAATATTTTATACAAAGTGAAGTCACTAATAGTGGAAATTTAGGGCCAATCTGGAGCACCATTTTCCTTAGTGATTGGGACAGTCTCCTGAGGATAGAGTATCACATAATAGATTCTTCTCACAATATGGAGGGAATTGAATCCTGCACTTCCATTTTAGAAGAAGGTCTGTTTACTAACTACAGAAAAAAGGAGGAACACTCGATACTTTTCTTGTTGCCTGTGGATTGTGCAGAGGCTGAAGTAGTAGGCAGTCTGAGGGTGAGCTGTTGCTTCCCAAAAAAGGAAGATGGAGCATACCTGGCTATGAATCCCGACTATACCTTGCTGCTTGGCGTTGGCAAAACTTCAGTACTTGTTCACTTTCTCAGTTGTAGGAGTTTGGGTATTGGAAGAACTTGACTGGGAGAAATATAGTTACTTACAGACTTTGGCACCTAGACAGTATATTCGAGGATCTGTATTTGTGATATTTCTATGTATTTTCATGAGTGCAATCATCAGTATGAAGAGCACAGAGATTCATATTTACTCAGTTATTACTGAGAGCTGCTAAAAATTAAGACCTACTGTATGGCTCAGCAAACTAATCCAGATTTGGTTCCCTATGTGTGATTTCCAAAATGCATAACAAGCCACAACAGGATATTTGAATATGATCATAGAGCCACTCGAGTAGTTCTGGATAAAATGTCATACAGAGGCCTCCAGTGCAGTGCATGCTGAACCCTGAACACCATCTTTCTTTTTTTTCTTTTTCCCCCTGAAATTAAGCACAGGTTAGCACATATGGTTGTGTGGTCCCAGATTTAACTGGTTACAAATAAATGTGGTTTCTGATGTATAAAACTGTTAATGCTCTAGACTGTTGCCAAACATAATATGAAGAACCACTTATTCAGGCACCTGATCTTTAGAATGCAGCATCGTTTGTAACAATTTTAACGCTAACTAAGTACACTTTGATGAGACAGCATTTAATAAAATGCTCATTAATTTCATCATTAGCAAGGGTATGCTAAGAAGTAAGCCAGTTTCTTATGTCACGCCCAATTAGCATCCCATGCTAGTAATCCCATTAGTATTGTTGAATTCACTAATGGAAAAACTAATGGGCATGCTACCAGGGCACATTAATTGGGCATGACACCAGTTCTGGTTTTAATTATTAAACTACGATAATGAAATGTGTGTTTGTAAAATATTAAAATGTTGAAATAGGAGAGAAGACAATAAAAAATAGTATATGAAAAAGTGCACAATTAGTATGTAAGGATATATAGCTTTGTTTTGTTATCATGGGACAGAGGTCTGCTGTACAGACCTACTGAATGCAGTAGGAAACATGCTGTAAATATTAATGGAAAATCATTTTTTCTGTAACTGTGTCCCTATGTATGTATCCTATATATTGTCATACATACGATACACAGTGACAGTCCCCGATTCAAAACGTAGTGTAAAATGTATACTGTGTTTATAAATATTTATTCTGAAAAGCAGTTCCTAATAGATGCACATCACTAAAGGCAGAATACTAAATTTTAACAAGACCCTTTTAGTATTAATCACCGTAAGTGGTTGTTTTTATCAACAGGTTTTCTTCATATGAATAACGCTAAGGTCCTTGAGCCAGAAAGAGTATTAGATTATCTGAGGCGGGGGGGAAATCAGAACTGTCTGATTTGCTACTGCACTCGCCCAAATTATAAGGAACCTTTTATTTTTCTTTTACGTATTTTTTGGAAATTTTGTGTGTTTGTTTGTAAGCCTGTCTTAACCCATAAAGTAATTGCAGAGGTCATGATTCTTTAATGTTATGTAGTGCCTATGCAAAGAAATGTTTTCCCATTCAGTAGTTGCCTGCTACGTAGGACAATTCTATTTTGTGAATTCAGCACACGCACACACACAGAATCACAGGCTGGAAGGGACCTCGGATCATCTAGTCCAACATTTCTAGGAAGAGCACAGTCTAGACAAGATGGCCCAGCACCCTCCTGTCCAGCCGAGTCAACCACTTCCCCAGGGAGATTATTCCAATGGTTGAATAACTTCAAGTTCCCATGTGGTTTGAGTATAGTACAAGGACCTGAGACAGTGTTATGGGAATTATTGGGAAGTTGGACTATTTGGATATCAACCTTAGGAAAACTCTTGACATATATTAATTTTGTTTTTATTGCATCATTATATGGGTTTATGGGGTATTTTGGTTGTTTACAGTCTTGAGATTTGGTCTGGCAACAGCATCTGTTATATTCCTCTTCCTCAGCAATTCAGAAAAGATTTCAATGCATTTTGTCATGGATGTCTCTAAATTCACCCCTCATATCTTTATATTTTTTGTTTTAGTAAAGCCAGGTAAAAATTCTAGATAAATTTTAAAACATTTTTACAAGCATCCCTTGTATGGTAAAAGCATTCTCAGTAACTACCTTCTATTTTTCTTTTTTTTCCTGAATCTCTTGGTATGACCATATCCTTCAAAAATGTATTATACTGTCTCACCTAAAAACTCAAGTCCTTTTGATACCAGCTTAACAGGGACAGAACAGAAATGTTCATACTGTCCTACAAAAACATCTCTTTTTTTGGGTGCCTTCCTGTAGACAGGCGCCACAATGAATAATCCTGATATGCACTTGCTTTCTGTGGATGGCACATAGAATCATGGCCATCAAACTTTACAACCACAGCAATCTATGAAGTAGTTAAATAGAGACTTCATCAAAAAAAAATAAATAAAAGGTCTGAGGGGCATGACCCTTGATAATTTGTGCCTCATCCTCATCTTTATCAAGGGAACTACACAGGGTTTTCTATTTTTAATAGAAACTGAACTGGATTCTTGATCCCTCATTTATTATTTGAGAAGGTTAATTTAGTGGGGAAATCAGTCCTAAACATCATTCAGTATTCCGCAAGAAGTTAAACAGAGGACTTTGGTCTTTATTTTTAGATATTATATACCACAGAGTCGTATAAAGAGTAAGGTATAATTCTAAATCTTACCTTCATAATATTCTAAATCAGATTCTTCTATTAATAAAAAGGGATCTGCAGTAGCAGTCACTCCAACTAACGATGGTGGAAAAAAGTACAATGATAACAGTTGGCATGAAATAATTGCTACAAGAATTCAAGCACTGGGAAACATCACAGTGGATGGGCAGTACACAGGTAATCAATCCATTTCCATTTTGCTTTATTATTTTGGTATTACTCAGTGTGTTGCTCACTTGCTTACTTTTCCACTGACTGTCTTCATCCATAGAGAAAAAATTCACTCAATTTTCTTACAAAACCACTACTGTTTTGTCTGTGTATCTGAGGTATCTGCCCACTGTGAATCTTTGGTAATTGAATACTGAGCATGAGGCGTTTGTCTTTTTGTGCTTGTGAATATGATTGTGTTAATATTCTTTTGTAAAATAGAGTTGTAAATATTTCCAGGATATGTATGGGCAAGTATCAGTTATTGTTAGTTTAGCCTCTTTTCTCAAATTCTGTTCTGTTATTGAGTTGAAAATCTGTGGACAGCATTGAACACAAGAATAATGACCTATTTTGTTCAGGTTCTTCCTTAGCAACTAGTGGCAGTACCATTATTGGAGAGAACACAGGAGTTTTTGTTGGAGGACTTCCACAGGGTTATACTATTGTAAGAAAGGATATAGGTGAGTATGACAGTGGTCTGTATAATATGACAAATCCTATACAGTGGCACTGAGTTAACTGCCTTTGCAGTACTGTAGGCTGTTTTGACGTTGTGTCAGAAACATGACGGCGGTACTTAATTTGCATAATTATTTACATAATTGTTTTAATAAAAAACAAGGATGCACAGTTTCTCAGATTTTAGCTTTTGGGATAGTCTGAAGTATTTATATAGCTGATTTCATCAGCAGTAAAGCAGCGTATGAGGTCTGTGTACATTTTAATGAATTTTATACGCAGAACTGGTATGCATGTGGAACTTATGGGTATATTTTACATTCTAGATTCCCAAATTCTTTTCCAAAGTACACGTACAAATTGGTTTTATTAGCTTAAGTACAGGTTTATGCATCCCACTTGGAGGCAGGAATACAATATGCTGGCCTTTTTTGGTGTGAGTTTGTAGCCTTCAGGGATTGTTGCATTGAACTCAGTGTTGTATGAATGCACCTGTGTTTTACAGATATATTTTTGTGGAGCTGAATTGTAGCTGGCTTTCAAAAGAATCAATAAACATGTCATCATGAATAAACTTGGTATATATACCAAGTGTGCATTCTACCAGCGGGTAACAGAGAGGTGACTGCATACAAAACTAGTAAAAAATCATCTGTTCTCAGTGGATTCATATCCGGACTTCTGTTGTTTTTATATTAACCTGAAAGCCAGATTGTTTGTGTTAAGTTTGTATTCCCACCACTGATAAGGATGTGAAATCTAGTTGATGACTTGATGTGAGGTACACTAGAGTACAACTTCCTCGATTCTTTTTTGTGTCACACTACTAAAACCAAAAATATGTGCACGTGGTCTTCTAAAACTTTGGTTCATAAAGTAATCCAGGATGCCTCCCTCAAAAACCTCAGCTAAATAATGAAAATGTGGTTGACTATAAATACCATTCGAGAGAACACCGTCTGTAAGACCTGCTTTATATTTTTGTCCTCGGTAAAGAAAAAAAGGTAGCAGCCATGATTCACTCCTTTTTTTATCCATACAAGGAAGGAAAAACTTCCCAATAAAGCTTCCAATTGCGTATTCATCTGCCTTAGCTTTTGCAGCACTGTTTCTTCCTATTCAGCAGATGCATGCTTTCCTTCACAATTATTTTGTTTAAAGAGGGTAAACCTGAACACTTTACTTGGAATCTTCATGGAGTAGATTTATACTGTTGATTTGAAAGTACGTGTATGCAAAATCCCCAAAAGTTTGATGTTTCCAGCTACATAGCAGTAGCTGCTGTCTTCAGAAATTTGGATTTAGCTTGGAGACCAGATTTATGAAGTGATTGATGGCTGGTTATCAATGCACACATGGAAATATATGATAGAGTGAGTGCGTATAAAACATACAAATTAATACCTATGTTTAGCTGCAGATGATTAGATTAAAAAGTGATTTTTTTTTTTTTTTTTTTGCAGGGATGAAGATGATAGTCCAGAAAGGTTTTGTGGGGTGTCTCGGTGACGTATTTTTGAAAAAAATGCATACTCCCTATGAAAACTGGCGATCTTTGAACTGGCAGGATGCTGAAGAGAAAAACAATGTCTATCGTGTTTGGGAAGGATGCCCCATTGTCCTCTCGGAAGGAGCACATTTTCTTGGCAAAGGTAGTTTGCTGTACTGTTGTACTGGCCAATTATGTTCTTGATATATAAAAGATGATCATATCAAAAGTATTTCAGTGATCTGCTTTTCAAAGCAGTTTTAGTTCTATAGGATTATTTTTGAATGGTATAAAATTTGATTTCTGGGTTTGCAGAAGACTGCTGCATGGAAGAGGAATTGCATTCACAGACAGGTGCTGCTGCTGTAACCATATACAGATCTGATATGCATGTAAAAGGTGAAGTTTCACTTTTGAAGAGACAGGTGCCTATAATGTATCAAAAAAAATCCAGGTAGCAAAATCTAGGCCATTGCACCAGTTTGCTTTGTTGCAGTACATTATGGATAACTGTCCTTTACTAAGCTGAGTGGTAAAGTTGTAAAACCTAATCTTGAAACCTCTGACTTCTTCATGTCGAAGTAGAAAGCAGCACCTAGATTTTTTCTTTTGGTTTATTGAACCCATTTATTTATGTATTTGGTTTAACTTATGCATGTATTCACTTTCTTTCAAGGGTTCCTGGAACTGCATTCAGGTGTTTTCAGTGGTGGACTGGAATTTGAGATCTCATTCAAATTTAGAACAGATCAACTGAATGGATTGCTTTTGTTTGTTTACAATAAAGATGGCCCAGATTATCTTGCAGTAAGTTCAGAAATACAAATAACTATTCAGATATGACCTGTGAGTTTCATCTACTAAGATATGTCCAGCATTTAAAGAAATTTCAAACCATGTTATTTTTGTGTTTTACTTACTTTGAAATGCTGTGCAGAGCAAAGCGTAAGGGGGGCAAAAAGACTCCAACAAATGCTCAGAATAAGTTACCTGTGTTATTTATATCATAGATAAGAAAGATATCAATATATTACAAGCAGAATTATTCACTTTGCTGGATTAGAAAAGAGAATAAAAGATATATATTAAAAGCTTTTGGCTCATTCCTGGGAAAGTATAGTTGCCCAATTTCCCAGTTATACTAGAATAAAATCAATTAAATTGTAAATCAAAAAGCGCATGATGGAAATTGTCCAGTGTCCTAATAAAGCTTTCTCTTTAAGGTGTATGTCTTTTTTTTATAATCAATGAGATTTCTTCGTTTTGATTTGAAACATAAGGATTGTCACATAGGCAGAAATCAGAGGTCCAGCTTAATCCCGTCTCATCCCTATCGCTGTTTTCCCAACGCCAAAGAGGAAGCTGCACAAATCCTGATTCAGGCAAATTTGTGAGATAATGCCTATGAACTTTCCTTTTGTTGTCTGTTAAATAAGACTGTTCTGTGCTCAGCAGCACTCCTGCTTCCATCTCTTCCAGGATTTTGTTTAAGGTTGAATGTGTGTGTTGGAGTTTTTAAAATTTTTTTATTAGTTACTTGGCTCTGGATTTTCGTATTTTCCTTCCCCCAAGGAGTTTGAATGTAATTAGGCTGTGGTCACCATTGCTTAGTGGGTCAACTATAGTTACTACTTGCACCAACTAGTAGGTACTAGGTTGAAAATAATATATCTTTTTAGTTGGTCCAAGAAGCAATTATTTACATTTAGAGATTTCTGAGGGTATTGTTACTCTTTACGACCCTATCTGACCTTTCTGCATTTTTATTGAATTTCATTTATTTATTTATTTATTATAATGCAGCTGTTTTGCTAATGGCTGTCATGTCACAGCCTGTTTTATTGCATGGAATTATATCTAATGTGCCTTTTCTTTTAAACTTCTAACCTAAAACATATAAATATATTTTTGTCCTTTTCAGGTCATCTATAACTTACTCTATATTTACTTTTTATATTACTGACTTTTCCAGCAGATAATTTTTTCCTGGATTTTGAGTTCTGTTAGACCTGATTGCTTCCTCTTTTTCAAGCAGCATTAGTTTAAAAATTATAACAAGTTCCAATAACAAGTCTTGCTAATTATATGGTATTACTTTAGTTTTGCCCTCAAGTAATGACCAAAATCATGAGCTAATAACGTAAGATGCTATGCATATGCTGCCCTACCCTAAAAAGACTTGTATGTGGGTAATTCACAGTACAGGGGCACTATTTATATGAACAGTATTCACAGGGACAAACATGGGTCTTGGGCTCTTCTGGATATTCCTTTCTATTGCTCTGTGAAAAGCTAACAAATATGAGAAAATAGCTTCTGGCTATAAAGGAAAAAGGGGACTTACTAAATTGAAAGTGCAGCCAAAAACACAGAGTAGTTAGAAAAAACACTTCTCATACTTCCAGATTTTAGAAAGTTTTCTATTTATCTTATTTTTAGCACTGAAAACTGTGATTAGATAATTTGGTTAGCATTTGTCCTAAGTCAAATAAAACTTTTAAAATCTTAATTTACTCCTGACCTCAACATCTCCATAGCCTTAAGATGAGGAATTTTAGAGAGGATGAGTATTTGCATGCTTTTCCAACCCTTGCAGCTTTGTGTTCTTCACATACATATTGATGACAGAAGGTTTTTCCATACACTTGAGCTCACAAAAAAAAAAGGTTAATAGAAAGTGAAAATGAGGTGTGTAGCATGTTGCGCATGAGCTACGATGTCTTTGTTAGGAGCTTTGGTCAGGAGACACTTGCACTGCAAAACAGATTAGAAACTATACCACTTATCCCGAGTGCCAGTGTAAGATGGTATTCCCTGACCCTTCCCTTTGTATAGGTCACAGCTGTGACCAGATAAACTAGTACGAATCACTAGCTCTCACTCTAGCACTGTTTCCTCCTGAGTTTGTGATTGAAAGAAGGTACTGTGACTGCTGATAGAGTTTGCATTACTGATTTTGATCTGACTACTTGAACAGCAGCGAAAGCCTAAGCACTGACAATCTTAAGTGTGAAAGTGGCACCAGCTCCCAAAACATTGTAGCTCGTGAAGCGGATGTTGAATTCAAGAGCTGATTCACTTCTGCAAAGCTGCAAAGTCAGAAGTCCTTCAGAAACTTTTTCAAAAGAATTGCACTGTAAAGTAGCTGCGTGAGGTAAAATAACCGGTGTCCGAGATGAAAGCGTTACCTGTGATGGAGCTAAGGAAGGGTGTGAAATGAGCGTTCTGGGGACGCAAAATTGAAATCTTTTCATTTGCAAAGAAATGACTGGTACTCTTTGGGACTTGTGAAGGTGATATTCCTATTGATCACCAATGATTTCTCTCTGTCTGGTGTGAGGGAGAGATTCCTATTGCCTTTCAATTAAAGAATGACTGATTCCGAGGAGGCTACTGAGGGGCCTGCGTTTGGGCCTCAGCCCTCCAGCTGGCCAGTACAGAAAATCTCTTTGACGTTATTGACTTCTGAACTGGAAAGACCTGTTCAACATCAGCATCAGTACCAAGTTCCTTGTTCCTTTTCTTACAAAGGGCTCACAAACTGACTGTCATTGCCAAGTTCTTTCAATTCTGATGCTTATCTCTGCTGATACCACTGAATCTCAGGATGACTTCCCAGTTCAAAGGAGATGAAGCTGTAATCAGTCTTGTAGCTCAACACTGGTTGAGATTTTTGATGGCAGGTTTAACAAAGTGTCATTTGGCCTCCAATGCAACCCCTATCCTATCTGAGTTTTGTTTCTCAGAGCTATGGCTGGATATTCCTTTCATTTTCAAAACCATATGTTTATAAGTAGATTGAGTGAGATAGGGACTGGTCCCTGCAGAGAAAGAAAATGCAGAAGTACAAAATAATTTAGGTTGAAAGGACCTTTTGAAGTAATTTTTTCCAAATCTCCACTAAAGGCAGGGCCAGTTTAGTTAGATCAGATTGCTACAGGCATTTTATGTTTGAGTATTGTGCATCTCTCTACAGATGGACAGTCCACAGCTTCTCAAGTTCTACAGCCTGTTCCAATGTTTGACCATCCTTATGACATGAAAAAAAAAATAATCCTGATATCTAACTGTGATTTCTCTTGTTGCATTTTGTCTTTTACCTCTCATCCTTTTGCTGTGCACCTCTCGGCAGAGTCTGGGTCTGTCTCCTCTGTAACCTCCCGTAAGGGAGTTGAACAGTTAAGTTGTCTTCCCACTTTTAAGACTGAACAAACCCTCTTCTCTCGGCTTCAACACATACGTTAGGTACTCCAAGCAATGACCAGCTTGGTGCCCTTCCAGTGGATTCACTCCAGTGTGCCAGTATCTTTCATATACTGAAGTGTCCAGAGCTGGATACAGTAGTCCCAGTATAGTCTTATACGTGATGAATAGAGTGGAAGAATCATCTCTTGGACCTACTGCCTACCTTCTTTCTAATACAGCCCAGTGCATGTTTGTCTTTATCGTTTCAAGGGTACGTTGCTGATCAGTCTTCAATTTGCAATCCATCTTGACCCTCAGTCCTTTTCTTCAAAATTGCTTTCTATGTCTAGAATGCCAGTGGCAGCCCCCTTTGCTAACAGCTGCAAACTTGCTGACAGTTTACCCCATCCTATTGCTCATGTCATTAATAAATTTTTTAATTAGAATTGGTCCCTGTATCAATCTCAGAGAGATGCCACAACCTGCCAGTGGGCTTGTAGAAGCTCTTCTTGGCCCTCATGTCCTCTTCCAGATTCAGGCTAAGCTTGGGCTTTCCTGATTCCAACCTTACACACTCAGATATATCAAAATAAGAATTTTATGCATAGAGAACAGTATTAATAAAATTTTGCAGTGGTGGTTAATATTTGTACCCTAAATTCTGAAAAGCAAGTATGCTTTTAAGCATTAAATTGAGAACCTGCTCAGGTTTAGAGCTGTGATATAACGCTCTTGTTCTGTTGAGAGATGGCAGCTGTCTGGCAGAAGAATAAGATGATCTTCATACATTTTTGGTTTATAGTAATATTTTCCGGGGGTACATTAACAATCAAGGATTTTCTTAAGGTGATCCCAGAATTTTATTCAATTTTTGGTTGTTTTTCTGTATCTATGCTCAATACCAGAGAGAATTCTAGGTGTATGCAGGGCTTTGCCTTTTTTTTCACCGTGCAGAACAGTTCAGAATGAGCAGTGGTTCTGTATCTTTAGCTGTGCTTGGGCATTCTAAATGTCAGTCCAGGTCATGACAAAAAGCACAAGCATCATTCTCTGCCTGCTTTAAGACTATGCCAAGATGAGTAAATTGGCAGCAGGAATTGTTGAGTGGTGACCCTAT
This sequence comes from Phalacrocorax aristotelis, assembly GCF_949628215.1. NCBI lineage: Eukaryota > Metazoa > Chordata > Aves > Suliformes > Phalacrocoracidae > Phalacrocorax > Phalacrocorax aristotelis. The sequence goes on from NC_134278.1 coordinate 104,543,984, forward strand.
GTCAAACACTGTGTCCTCTCTCCAGCTTCCAGGTCTGGCAGACTTGCTGGCGTACTACTGTAGTTATGCAGCTGAAATGCTTTCTTCACACCAGCACAATGTGCTCCATATTAATTCTCATCAGTGAAGAAAAAGCGACTTGTCCAATGGACTGCTTTTTCAAGCTATACTTACCAGCATTAATGCCATGATCCTCATTCACTTGTATTGTAGAATCCTTAGCTATGAAGGGCCACAAACTCATGGAAATAGGAAAAATTGTTGTCCCAAAGAAGCAAATAAACAAAATCCCTCTGTCTCATGAGCAAGCAGTCAGTGTGCACTCTGGGACAGGACCTGTCTTGCCCATGACATCTCAAGTACTGAGTTCTTTCTTCAGTTGAGGTCTCTGTTAAGGAAACATAATCCAATTACAAATACTGTGATATTAATATTATCATTAACCTAAATACGTCAGTTTGTCAATAGTGGTGATAACCATTTATGTTAAATCTGTAATTTTTATTTCACTTAAGATTTTTGCATGGAAACAGTAATGCCTTTTTGTGAATGTATCCATATCTTTCAACCACCAGTTAATCACCTAAGTGTTTAGTGCTCTATACCTGCCAATTTACACTCTCAGCCCACTTGTGTTCCATTCAGTTAGGATAAAGAGTCTTGCAGTAAAGCATTTGGAAACTTCTGCAGTGAAAATTTAAATAAAATGGATTTCTATTAGAAAATTGGCACATTAATCTCAAAAAGCACATAGAAAACCAATTCTTTTCTTACAAGATTTAGGAGAATAAGGATGAAATACAGAATCGATGTATGCTGGAAAATTTGAAATTGAGTTCACCAGCCAATTAAAAAGACCTTAATCAGGTCTGACATTTCATTTCCGTATTATCTTGTTACATTCTTCTAAAAAATGAATTGATAGATAAAATAGTGTTTTCTCATTCTCAAAAAAAAAAAAGCAAAACAGTCCTGGTTCATTTTCTTTTCTTTTTACTTAGTTACATTAGTGCCAAAATCAGTTGTCAAAAAATCAGAATATATTTTCCTACATTCTGAATTAACTGATACACTGTATTTAGCATGTTTTGTGCAAACAATTTTACTGTAATTTCTGCTGTCTTGAAGATAAAAATGTCTTGTTCATTGATCTTTTTCATTGACTCCCTTAATTTTTTTTAAATAACTGTCTGTTGCTGGGTATGTGATGTGTCTTCTAAAATCTTTTTTTCTGTTTTAAAATATATAGATTGAACTGAAAAGTGGAATATTAAACATCTTTTTAAAAACCGGCATCGTCTTTACACAAGTGGATCTTTGGTTAGGACTGTCCTATTGTGATGGGAAGTGGAACAAAGTCACAGTGAACAAGGAGGGCTCTGTAGTTTCAGCAAGTATGAATGAACTGAGAGAGCAGATGCTCGAACCCCGTGTTCAGCAGCTGAAAGTAAACTCACCTATCTACATGGGAGGAATCCCACCTGAGATTCAGAATTTTTATAAAGAACTGGGGTTAGATCAAGGTAAGATGACACCAAGAAGAACATACATTTTCTAAAAGCTGGTGTCATGCACAAGGTGGACATTCTACTGCTGGTAGTCTAAATTCATGCGTACGTAACATGAAACTTTCCTCCCACCCATTGTTGCTTTAACTATCAGTTATCCCTACCCATCTAGCTTTACTTAGTCCTGATCCTTTTGTAACACTGTAAAGGTTCTTCCAACCCAGTGATATCTGAACCAGTCTAACACCTAGGAGAGGAACTGGAGAGTAGCAAATGGTAATCTGAGATTCCCATCTAGGACACCTCAAATCTTCATCAGGGAAAGCCAGTTCAGATAAACTTGTGTCCCTTGATCAACTTGTGTCACTTGCAGATCTGTAATATAAAACCAGCAGAAGACAGTAAACATAGCTTAAATCACTGTAATGAGGCTGGATGCTGCCACATGGAAGAATTGTTGAGAGTTTATTAGTACTTTTTTTAGCTGATACTTATTCTGGTCTAAAAACCCTGAATATGTATTTTGGCTACATTGCTATGGAATTTTCCATGTTATCAGGAGGAGGGGAGATGGTTATGTTTTTAGCCATTGCTGTAATCCTTCTATTCTGGAACAGGTCAGATTTCTAAGGAAAAGAGAGAAGCATTAATTACAGCCTATTAATAATGGCCTCCACAAAAGGATCTACTGTATGAAATGTAGTAAAAAAATGTCTTTTAAACTAGCTCTGTTTACAGTTTGGGTGTGTTTTTTCATTACTTATGAAGCTATTCATCAGTCATGGTGTATTTTTTAGATACTGTGGGCAAATAAGTAGCAGTTGGTAAGTGATGAAGTGGAATCCACTAAGTGGCTTTGAATGCATGAGCTCACATGGAATGTGTGCATTCAAGTAAGCTCTGCAGAGATCCACTGAAACCTTGTGATTTTACAGCTACAGAATAATTCGAATCAAATCCATGCACTGGCATTCACAGATAGCTCAAAAATATCGTTTTATGTATTATTCCAGCTGTAGGTATCGTGTATATTACAATCTTCCTCTAGGTTCCTTGTGCATAATATTTATGGCCCAAAAGAGCTAGCCAGTTGTACCCTGTCAGTGTTGCCTCGTAGCAGATGGTATAGCCTCGTGAGTGGATGCATTCACAACTCCTGCAGCAAAAAGATCTGTGAACAAAGAATCTAGGGCAAAATAACATTTAAAGTGAATGTCTGAAGTGCATATTGAGGCACATCAATAAACGTTATTTTTTACTGAGTCTCCTTAGCATGCCACAAAATAAGATGGCAGCTGTGAATTTGTATTCAGAGCATCTGAAGATAAAAATATTCTTGTGCATCCCTAAACGTGGATTTAGATGAGCAAGATTAGGCATTACAGCCTTGAAACATACTTTTATTTAGGACTATAATGATGTAATGGTATGATAATGGAATATGGAGACCTTCCCAGTTTAATGAATATTTACAAAAGGTTTTCTCAATTAATGGCTTCTTGGTAGTTAATTTTGAATTAAGGAATATGGTTTTGCTCACAGCAAATAAGGTATAAATATCCTTCTCCTCCCACCCCACTTCCATCTCATTTACAACTTTATTTAAAGAAACTTCAGGTAGACTCTGTGGGCCTTTGCATGACCCATCGCACGCCCTCCTGAGAGGTTAAGGTAGAGGGAAGGTGGCAGGAATGTTTGTGGGAATTTGTACTGTCATTACTTGTTCTACAGCTACCTGAGAGTAAACAAGATTACCTGGCTGACACCAGACAGAAATCTTCAAACAGTGATAAATGCAGCTAAAAAGATGCTAAAAATAATGTATCAAAATAGGTTTTACAGTATGGATCTCACTGAAAATTAAACAACTGTTCATTTTGTCTAATGATTAAGATGCCTGTGCAGACTGGGACTAACACTTTCCTCTGCCACAGACAGCCTAAGAAATTGAGCATATTACTGTGGAGTAGGCGTTGAGCTTAACTTAAAATGTATTCATTTTAAGGAGCACTTTGTCTGAATTCCTAGAATTGTGAGGAGAGAAGGAATTTTAGAGGATGATTCAAAATGGGTGTCCACCTTCAACTCCCCTTTTGTTTTTGCATGAACTATGGGTGGATATTAGATTCTCAGATTGGGTGGCTTAGTACAAATACTACTATGACCTGCCATCTTGCAGTAATAAAGGCAATAAAAGTAGATGAGATACAAATACAATGTTTTCACGAAGCTAAGAAAGAGCACTGATCCGTAAGAGGCTGATTTTTAATTTACAAAGTTAGTTCTTCAATGAACTGAAGTCTTCAGTTTGCTTACTGTTTACTTTGGTTTTACATTAAACACTAAACTCAGATCTGAGAACTATTTTGTATAAATTTATTACTTTGTAAATTCAGTCATAAAAGTATGTAGAAATTTGAACAACTGCATCCTGAAATTTTGTAGTGGTGTTTTTACTGCAAGTAACTAATTTAACATATTTGTAATGTTGATAGGAATGTTACACGCACACAGAGAAATATATGTATGTGTATATATAGAAATAAATATAAAATGAGATGACTTAGATTTTTTTTTCTCACAAATGAACAGCTGGGGTTATGTTTCTAGAGTATTCTTGTAAACAGCATACGAGTTATATCCCCATTAGGATAAACTGATGTACCTCTGTGATCTCCTGAAGTTAATCATATATTTAATCTAAGTGTTCTTCTCAGTTTGAAGAAAAATGTATATTAACAAAATATTAGCAAGCAGCAGAAATCTGATTTTCAAATTCAGAATCACTTTTATGGTAATAATTTTAAAGACAGAAGTGATAGAAGATAAAACAGAACTATTTCCTTGTGGGATGGAATTGATAACAATGAAAGAATAGTTCAGTAAGGCAGGAACTCAACACTAGGATACCAGGAAATTTTACCATCTTAGTATCTTGAAAGGGGGGACTGAATGTCATGTTGGAAGTAAACATATTCACATTAAAGTCTTTAATACTGAAACACAGGACTGAAAGGAACAAAAGTGATTCTTAATGACTGAAACTCTTTATGTGATACTAATCCTTTACTGTTTGCTAGGTTTCGGTGGTTGCATGAAGGATGTTAAATTTACACAAGGTGCTGTCGTTAACTTGGCATCTGTGTCCAGCAGTGCTGTCAGAGTCAATCTGGATGGGTGCCTATCAACTGACAGTGCTGTTAACTGCAGGGGAAATGACTCCATCCTAGTATACCGAGGAAAAGAGCAGAGTGTTTATGAGAGTGGTCTACAACCATTTACAGGTAACCCATTGGTTCCTTAAACGAAATACATCACTTTTATTTCATTCTGTATTATGGTATTACCACGTCCAGTGATTTTTTTTGTTTGTTTGTTTGTTTTTCTCCTCTGTCCTTCTCTATGTTCTTTGAAGAATACCTTTATAGGGTGGTTGCCTCGAATGAAGGAGGATCAGTATCTAGTGTATGGACCCGTGTTCGTACAAAAGAATCAGGTAAATATAATTTTAAGGCTTACTTATTCCCATTTTTCATTAGCTATCTAATGTCAGGTTGGAGAAAATCCCACCACAGCTATTTTGAGTAGTGTAAGTTGCATGGTGATTTTGAAGGAGCAAAACTACTTAATGCTTTGAATAGGCACCAAATTACTATCTTCAGCTATTAAGTGTTCAGGAGAGTATTTTCCACACATAATTCAATGTCTCTTCCAAATACATGTTAGGTTTTGTAGTTGTGTGAGAGCAAAGAGTGTGAAAGGGTTGAACTTCATTAACTGAGTAAGAACAGCCATGCATCTGGGTATGTTCATACATGCACATCTAACCTCACATTACAGGATTCTGCTGGAGAAAGTAAATCTGTATTTTCCATGTATAACTTAGTGGTACAAAATAAAGCATAGAGAAAAGAGACACTGGGATAGCAGGCACAAGCTGTGGAAGATAAGAGGCCGTGTAGTTGTTAGGGAGAAAAGGGTCTTGTGAAAGATTTTCTTTACGTTACTTGCACATGGGTATGCTGCTTGGTGCTGCTGAATGAAGATTCTTTTAACAAGTAGCCCATACCTTTGTGTATGAAAATGGGGCAATATTTACTAGAAAAGCAGCATGTAGCTTGTGGAGAAGGTTTCAAAGTAGGAACATAATACCTGCTGAGCCCTAAAGGTAAAATTTTTCATACATTGTATGAAGAAAATTTAAAGGACCTTTCCTTTTCTGTTAAGACTTTCTGCAAACTTTATTGAGCCAGCAAGTTTTTGAAGATTTACAGTTCTGTGTGATTTATTTAACCAACTTTCCTCCTGTAAATTGAAGCCTAATTGCATTCTATCAACGCAGAGAATTCTTTTGATGCAAGATGTTCAATGTATCATCTTAAAAAATGGTACGATACCTACGTAAATATTGGACTTGCAAATGCATTCCTACACAACTTACTGTCATTATTTTGTGTACCACCCAGACGAGAGAAAATACCTGCCTATTTTCATATCGACTGTCTGACAACTGTAAGGTTTACCATAAATTTATGTTTGCAAACTGACCACAGCATTGAGCAGTTCTGTGTTCCCCTGGGTTGTAGAATAATTGCGCTATTCAATTATTTTTAAGATGGTTTTGTTATGTCCCTTATGAGAAGACCATCTGCTATACAGTACCTTACCTTGTCCTGTGATACACTTCAGAACTAATAAAATCAATATATTACTGTATAACTGAAGTTTTCCTGGAGTATCACATTCTTTACACAAGAATCACAACTTCTAAGTAGTTTTGTACTTTCCATTCTGGTACTCTTCTAATAAAAAACAAAGCTGCATTCATATTTAATGAAACTAAACAATAAAATTAAAAAAAAAAAAGGGGTTATTTGTTGGTGAGAAAAGCAAATGATCATCAACAGGGCTAGAGAGTCCACATGCGTTTACAGCCACTTATCATCCATCATCCTGCCATAGTGTTCCTTGGGCCTTTCCTCTGCATCCCTTGTGCAATCATCTGTGATGAAGTTGTTACTGGCCAGACCTTTACTTGGTATAGTAATAACTAATAAATAGTTAAAGGTTATGGCAAATGGGATGATTTTTTTTTTTTTTTTTTATTAGCAACTGTATGCATATATGAGCTTGGCTTTCTAGTTGTTTTAAACATCTTAATTTTTTTCTTTTTTTTCTTTCTTTTTTACTTTTTATAGCATGGAATGATCAGAAGAAAAAAGATTTTGCAAAAAGGCTTAACAAATCTCTGCTTTGCCCTGAGACAGTTGTATGACATTGTGGAAATATGAAAATAAATGGAAGAATTTAAACTTTTTGAAACACTTTTGTAAATGAGAATGCACATTTCTAAAAATGTTTCACAGTTGTGGCATTCTGTGGCTTAGATACCCAACAGAAAAATATCGAACCTTTCTCTGTTGCAGTACTGTCTTGCTTCATTCAGTTGTATGATTATAATGCCTGAACTTGTTAGCTATATACAGTCCACCTCCTCTCTTTGAGTGATGCTTAAATATGTTTGATACATTAAATGTTTTTGGAAAATCGCAACTAGACAAGAAGGAATGTTATGTAGATGGAGTTTTGATGGTTTTGAAATATAGCTTAAACTGAATAGCTCAAGATGTGCAGTCATATTAAATCAATGCTGAAAAGTTACAACTCTAATAAATTGTATTTATGCTAATGGTTGAGTCTGATTTACTGCAGCCATTAAAAGTGAAGAATAGGGGCAATAGTCTCCTTAGAACTGCCATTTTCTCTATTTTCTATTTTATCCTTCTACAGTTCCAGAAAATGTGCCAACTCCCTCAAGAGTTCACAGCATAAATGGTTACAGCATTGAGGTCACCTGGGACAAACCTTCTGGGGTCATAGGTGTAATTGAGAAGTACATTTTGAAAGCATATGAAGAGGATGGTCCCAATGTACCCATCACTAGTGCTGAGCTTGCTGACACTAGTATGCTCACAGGTAAATGTTGTTAAGTACCATACTTTAGGCACATCTGATTGAGATGCTTATATCTCCTTTTGTTGAGCTATGAAGTATTACTTGTCTGTTTTTGTACATACACAGCATATCTAATGTTTGGAAGGGTAGTATTTGGTGTTGACATCCGCATACATAGCGATGTACTGACTTGAAACAATAGAAATCAAGGTAAAACTCAAATACTAAAAAGCAGTTTTATTTAAGGTATTCCTTCCCAACATATTGATCCTTTGGGGGAGAATGCTTTTTGGTTTTTGTTTTTGCTTAGTATATGTGATTTCCACCCCCCTTCCCTGTTGTTACATCCAGTTCACCTAAATGAACTGTATGTGTGGGTCCCATAAGATACTATTTGACCCGATGTGTGAAAGCACTTGATATACTTGCGTAATGTTGATCATATAAACCTAACTGATTTCAGTGGGAACTAGCATACATTTATGTTAATCGGGTGCTTTGCTTGATACCACTGGGGTGGGGAGGTAGGTTATTATGGAATGAAAAAATCTGGGTTTTTGGTGTTTGGTCACTGTTGAGCTGTGGGCTGTGGACAGGAGCTACAGGAACCATTGCACTTGCAATGTTTTCTGGAGTCTAGGTCTTTTTACCCATAGGAGGCAGATGTTTTTAGGAAGAAACGCTGGCCTCTCTGCTACATAGAGAACACTCTGGGATCTCTCTTCCCAAGGATAGTGTGGATCTGGCTTTCTGCTGTCAACAGAAAGCCTTTGTGGGCTGCTGCAAATTTGCTTGGGAAGGGAGCACGTTACTAACAAGAGTCTGAATTATACTATGACTAAATAGGGCAATAGTAGACATTACTTTTTTTTGTAACAAACTGTGACCAATAGATTTGTTTATATACTCTCTAAAATTAATTTTATATTCATAACAATAGAAAAAGTGCTAGTGACATAATGCTCAAAGCTGAGGCTTTGGTATGACTCAGCTTGGGGCATTATAACAGTCTCAGAAAGTGAGAAACCCTCAGGCAGTATATAATTTCTGCTTTCCTGAAGCCCAGTTAATACGTGCTTAGTGTTTGTATATAAGTATGTATTTTTTGTGTTGTTTCTTTACTGTAACATATGTATGCATTTTCAAGAGCAAACATGTACACCTATTTATTTTCTTCCGTTTGAAGTCACTTGACTAAATCTGAGTAATGTGCTTATAATGCCAAAACTGCATGGGCTTTCTATTCTTACTGTGATTTCTTTGATGAATTTGTTGATTTGAATACTCTATGCTGTAAAGCAATACAAGTTATATTAGTAGAAATTAGAGACTATATTAGAAGCACATGGATTGGAAAGCTTATTCTCAGCTGATGGCCAGAACAACATTTTGTTTAAATTTGTTGGCATTATGCCATGATTATGTGTCAGGGTTATGGGAAAGTCTACAACAGGCTGTACAGGTAAAAGGCTATCTGCATGCAGCTTTCAGGAGGTAGAATAATAAGGAATTCCTTTATATTAAATGGAGATCGTAAATGGATCCTGGTTCTTTAGTCTATTATAGCAGATAACTGTTGAATACTGCAAAATAAAATGACCCTATGAACCTAAGAACAACTGTATTCAACCATTGACCCTTCTGATAATGTCAGATTGTAGATGCTTAGGAAGAAAAGGTAAGAAATGTGCTAAGCTTAGAGTGAGTCTTCCTGTTAATACAAATTCAGCTGTTAGTCTGTGGAATTCCGGAGCTGAAAGTTGCATCTGGACCATCATGCTTAATGGTCTGTGGTAGAATTGTCTTTGGTTTTTTAATACATTTATGTTTTTGGCTTCTGTAACTTAGTATGGCAGTAAGTTTTTCAATTCAGTTTTGTGTCTGTGGAAGCAGTGCTTCCTTTTATTGTTTATAACTTTTGCCTAATAGTTTAGTTAGATATTTTCCAATTTTGGCATTGTATGAAGTATGTAATTCATGTCCTCATGCTGACATCAGAGCTGAGACAAGTGAAAAATTATATCACTGATCTTGAAATTAATTTACCTTCAGCCCATTGATTTCTGTGAAGCCTGTAGGACTAAATGGACTAGTCTGTGGACATTGGGAAACGGTTACCCACAAATGTGAGACTCCCAAGAAAAGGTGTGGCTTTCCCTGCTGAATTACCTTTCCTGGTTAATCAAAAGTTAACATAAACATAGAACCCCCCCAGAAGATCCTGTCTTGCTTACTTTCCCTTTGAGTTTGCTGAGAAGGGAAATTTTGCTTTGTTTCTCCCTAATTTCAGGGAGATTTCTTTGGAAATTCCCTTGCTGAATTCCATGAGAAGGTGCTACAGTAACCCCAGCAGCCAGGCTTGCTAATACAACAGGAGAGAGGAAAGCACCACAGGTCTCAGTGGGATCGCTGATGAAGCAACTCTGCTATTTTTCCCCTACCTTCTTCAAATTTTCACTCGCTGTTAAGTCTAGGCACCACTGAATCTGCTGCTTGCAAGTGTGTCTGAATGCATTGACAACCCCCTTATGCTATTTTTTTCCTTGCATCTTATACCTGTCTGTTGTGTTTTGTTTTACACTTAGACTGTAAATTCTTTTGAACAATTACGATCTGTTCTGTGCAGTAAGGTCCTGAGTCATAAATGGAGCACAGTAACAAAAAGTGAATAGCACTACCCATTTCCCAGAAGGTTGTCCTCTGTGTGTCAAGTTCAGAAGAACCTGTTGCACCCTTCTCAAGATGAAGGAAAGCTGAGCTAAATATTTAAGGTAAAGTAGGCCTTTAAATGAGCATAATCCCACAGTCTCAAATGCCTATTTCTGACTCCTCAGAAACCAAAATCTTTCAAATTCTGACCCTTGTAGTCTTCAAAATGTCAAACTGGTTTTTTTTCACTTTCATCCAAGCTAGGAATATTCAGCTGATTTAAGTCCTTAAATTGAGGTTCTGACTGTTGAACCAGGAATTTATAGGATAAGGTAGTATATTTCAACATGGTGTTCAGGGTCTGTATGATAGGATGAGAGTATAAAGTGAGATGAGAGTGCAAATTTTTGGGCTTCAGGGAGTACTGTGCTAGCCCAGCTTGCCTTCAGAGAAACAAGTAATAACACTGATACACTTTGGATACAGCCAGTCACACTCAGCATAGTCATAAAGGAAGTATGGGGTCATCGCGTCAAAGAATTTTTTTTTCCCAAAGGCTGGGTTGCTTTACTCTGCATTCCAGTGAATTCCACACACCGTTACTATGCTGTCATAAAAATTTGGAATATAAATTATAATCAGCATTTACACAAATGAAAGAAGCTTTAGAACACACTGTTTCAGTGCTGTTTATGAGCAGCTTTTGCTTCTACTTTATTTTGGAATCAAGAATATCACAGCATCACAAGATCATTGGGGTTGGAAGGGACCCCTTGCGGTCACCTAGTCCATGCTTCCAGCTCAGCCAGCTGGACCAGGTTTCCCAGGACTGTGTCCAGTCGAGTTTTGAGTATCTCCACAGATGGAAGTATTTTCCTCTATAGAAGCCTGTTCCAGTGTTTCACCATCATCACAGTAGAAAAGTGTTTTCTTTTGTTCAGATGGAATTTCATGGTTTTTAGCTTGTGCCCATTGGCTTTTGTCCCATCACTGGGTACTACTGAGAAGAGTCTGGCTCCTTTGGTCCCTCCTGTCAGGTATTTATACACATTGATAGATCACCCTGAGCCTTCTCTTTTCTGGGCTGATTAGTCCCAGCTCTCTCAGCTTCTCCTCATAAGAGACATGCTCCAGTCCCTTTATCATCTTAGTGGCCCTTTTGTATCATCTACAAACTTGCTGAGGGTGTACACTTCTCCCATCATCAAGGTCATTAATGAAGACGTTGAACAGTATTGGCCCCGGTATCATCCCCTGGGGTACAGTACCGCAGCTGCCTTGCCTCTAACCCAATTTTGTGCCACTGTTCACAGTCCTCTGGTGCTTCTCTTGTTGAGCACATACAAGAAAAACATTTCATAATTCAGATTGCTGTCATTGTAGAATTCAGGATGTCTACAAGCCTCTAAATTTTACTAGCTTCCAGTTACAGTCAGTGAAGAAGGCTAGTAAAAGCTGCAAATAATATTTAATTAAAATATCCTGCAAAAGAATTCACAAAGTTTGGTATTCCTATTGCAGAATCCTCTTTTAATTTTGTACTTTTTTTGCAGTTCATCCTGCCTGTGTCATTGACGCAATAGCCAAGTGCTGAAGTTGTGGCTGCACATGTGATAACAAGAAAATTGTTGTCGGCGGCTTCCCCTCTGAATGCCCTAAATGTTCCTTCCTTCCCTTGACACATGTTTATAATTACTCTTCACCTTTTAGTCTTTTATGCTCGGCAGATGAATATCTCAGGAAAAGTTAATTTAATGATTTAATATGGTTAATCAAAGTGGCCCGGCTTGCACATCGTCTTTGAAAGCACTCTAGCTAGGGAGTCCCTCAGAAGAGGAGATGGGGCCTCCTGCCAGTGACTGATAGTCGCGGGTTTGCCGGCGGGGCCGTGGGAAGCTGGCTGCCTGGCTGCCAAACGCCCCTGCTCAGAGAAACACCGCTGGCCAAGAGGTTCTCCCTCTCTGGGGGAGCTCTGCCAGGCCCAAGCAGGCGCTGCCAAAGCAGCCTGCGGCACTACAACCGACTTCCATGCCCTGACCACTGCCTCCAGTGGAGTGTGGGAGTCACCAGGGCAGCCCCGTGGTGCTGCTTGGGGACCCCCAGGGTCTGAGGCAACAGCTGGGAGCAGTGGGGGCTGGCTGCTCCCCACAGGCTGGGAGCCCAGGAAGGCCACCTCACAGGCTGGGGAGTGCCTGTGCCAGCAGGGTGAGCCTCAAATGAGGGTTTGCTGCCTATTGGCTCTTAGAAAATGTTGTTTTCCTTGGGGTACTTTGATCTGTGTGGGCCCCATAAACAATTTATCACAGCGAGGTTGTTTGCCACATGAAACTATTAATGAATTACTTCGATATTACTTTCATGCACTTGAAATTACTTGAAAGCTCTTGGTTTGTGCAAATACTTTACACTCAAAACACTCCTATGCTGCAGTTAATGAGATTTATGGAAATTTGCAGAAAAGAATTGCAAACAAGTTAATGTAAATATATATAGGGCCAGAGCACTAGGAAGACTCCCAAATCCAGACTCCAAGTTGGGACAAATCTCTAATGTTCTAAAACATTTCAGGAAGACACCCAGAGTCACAATGTACTAACCAGGTTTGGTGTATTTAGCTTATATTTACTTACAACTAAAATCTGTCAGAACATTTAAAGTAATAAAAGCTGAAACATATTGAAAATATGGTTGTCAAGATCTGCTTCATCAGGTACTTGAACCATGCTTAAATACAAGGATGTTTGTCATTTTCAGGTAAATCTTTTATAGTAATTTTGTAGAAGTAACCTTTGGTCAGAAGCACAGATAGATGACAGAAAACTTCTAAATATTTCCCATAGCTGGAAGAATGATGGTATGTGCTTTACAGTGCCAGATCGGGAAGGTTCTATGCACCCTTCTGACACAGAGGACTATCATGTGCAGAGACCCTTGTCTTGAGGGCTGCGATGCTCGTTGTTGGCCTCTTTGGTCCCTGTGGGTGTTTTAAGGAGATTTGGTCTCTCCGTCTCTCTCACCCACATGTACGCACGCCTCTGGTGGTGGAAGGAGCTGAAGGAGACTATACCAGAAGCTGCACCTAAGGCCCTGCTCAGATTCCTGTTTGACTGCGGCAGCTAATGCAACATAGGGTAGCCAATAGATCTGTTTATGCCTGTTATGTTTCTGTGAGTTGTCAGGTGGTGCTTGAGCTTCTAATGTCTCTAGATCAGAGTGGCAGAATGTAGGTTCCTATCTCCTTTCATTTAGCTGGCTTTAGCAGACTAGCAACATATTTTCAATATATGAATTTTAAACCATAAATGATATTAATATTCTGCAATATTAGGATTCTAACTTGATTAATTTTAGACCTAAGTGAATCTTGTTTATGGTCCAATGCTGTTGTAGAAATTTATTCATATGAAATACAAACAATCTGATTAAATAAATCTGAACATTTTATCAAAATTACATCAACTCTTAGCTACGTACCAATACTTTTATTGATAAAAATAATCAACTTCCTTATGTTTATGAGGATGGAATTGATTATGAATATGCTTTTTTATAGACATACTCAAAAAAAGTTTGCAAAAAAGTTAGCAGTCTTTCTCTCTCTGCAAACTTTTAAAATTAATAGTCCTGCAGAATATGAATGGTGAAGGATGAAGGGTAACATTGTGATAGATATTATGGAACCAAAACTCTCTGTGGTTAATTAACTCTTGGTGCAAAATTGGACTGTCGGGCTAAGGTTTTCTGCAAATTAAAGCAGCCAGAGAGTTCCCTTGTGTTATCAGAGAGTTGCCTTGTGTTACGAGAGAGTTGCCTTGTGTTACGGTGAATGTAACAGGCTTCCTGGAACCACCTCCCACTGGGGAAAAAAAGGGTCTTCCAAGTCACAGAAATCCAGTAATCAAAGTAAATTTTTTTTTTGTACTTATAAGCCAAAGAGCTGCAACAGGTGCCCTCTTGTTCAATAATTCTTCAAAATTTTATGACTCATACTATACTTATGGTAGAAGATTCTTTAAAAATGCAGATGCATGCGACAGATTGATGTGCACAGGCTTTCAGTCCAGAAATGCATATGTAGAAGACGCATGTACTTAAACAGTTTTTGCTACAATCTGTCAAAAACACAAAGTCAGTTGAGGACTTCCTTTTCTGGTCAGTGGACTGTGATTAAGTGTACTGTGGCAATGATGCATCTTGACACACAAGTGACTTTGTTAGATGGATGCTGTATGACCTCAGGCATTCAAGTTGGCTAAATAGTCTTTAGGTTTGGGGAGGGGAGAATTGGTAACTTTTTTAAAAAAGCTTAAACAAGAAATAAGGTAAATATATAAGGTCAAGTGTCATTTCAGTTGCAATGTGTGTATTTCAAAATAGGTCCTTATGAAATAGAGTGTTAGGGAGGAAACAACAAAAAAATCTGGCAAGGAAAAAGTCCCTTTGGCAAAAAATACACTCAGCTGCTGAAACAAATGGAAGTTGTGTGGGCAAGCTCTGTGGTTGACTTTGGGAATCTTGATATTCAGTAGCGGAGAGGAGTTTTGAGGCTGCATATCAAAGTAGTACTTGGTTATGATGAAAATTAGCTAAATTTACCTGTGGGGGGGAAAAAATTGAACTAGGCTTGCAAAATTTTCCTCTTCCACAGTCTTAGCTGGGTGCATTTTTTTTGTGGAAGTGAGGAAAAGAACTTTAATATTTGTGTTACATCTGTAAGACTAAACAGCTTTTTTTGTGTGAGTTATGTGTGTGGGCGAGTGAGTTTAGTTTTGTTTTTATGGAGGGGCCTCTTCAGTAAATGTACTTTTAACAACTCACCTCGATTTATATTTCTTTAACCAATTCATTATGCTGAGTAAAAGCTCTATAAGGTACCATAAGCAAGTGTGTCTTTTCATCTCTGAAGACCTGCTGGTATTTTGAAGAAACTTTCTGGGAAAGGAGGATGACAGATTGAAACAGTGAAGCAGCTGCTTTCATAAAAGTTTTTTAACTGGATGAGGAAATTGTTAGAATATTATAATTGTCTTTGAATCTATTTTCCAGTGTTTGTGAACAGAATATTAACCCTCATACCTTAGTGGTAAACCAGTTTTTTTCCGTGATGAGAAGTACAACTTTTCCACTGAAAATCTGCCAGAATACTGTGGAATCTGGCTGAGCTACCTAAATATATGAGACCTCCCTTTTAGATGTATTGAACAAAAGAAATGCCTGTTTTAACGGAGGAGTGAAAGGAAGAAGCTGGATATTTAATATTCTTATATACTGGATGCATTGGAATGATGAATGGAGTGGGTATAGAGATACAACTAACTCTGACTAGTCCATGCATCCATTTTGCTATAAATTCATTGTTGACCCTCTTCTACTGTCCATGTCAATGTTTTTATCCCTTATCTGCAAGAATGAACCTAGCGTTTTCTCTCTGACACAACTCTAAACCTCAACTTTAAATATTGCAAATAATTAAAGATCATTTAAATAAAACTATAGAAAATTAAATACTAGTTTTGCATATAAAGTGGGCTTAATGTTCTAGGTGTGATTCCAGATCACTCTTTTAGACTGTTAACTTTACATTCATATTTAACAAATGACATTATTCAGTTTCATGGGGTCACTGTGTCAAAATGTCTGTGTTAGAACTTTAATTTATTTCCAAAGGTTCTTTGAGTGGGCAGATAGGAGCGGTGTGTTAGAATGATTTACTGTCTCTGATTCCCCATGTGGATTTTAAGGCTTGGAACATAGTCTATGATGTAAATTTTAAGTCTAGATGGATTCAGCTGTTCTGTAGTGGCAGGCTGAATGAGTGGGACTCATATCCCAAATGTGAGAGGCTGACCCTCTTCCTAAATATTGATGATGCCTCTAATCCTATCTCCTGATCAAAGTGACAATTTATCTACTACTTTCCTTTTAACATTAGTAGAATATATGCAAGTGTGGTTGTGGCCACATTTTGCTTTGTTAGCATCCCATCTTAGAAAGCCTGAAGGATTCTTATCAGATCAGCAATTATTGGCTATAGACAAGAGATGCCAGTCTGAGAATGTGATAATTGAGGAGTTAGGGAAAGTTTTTTAAAGCTGTCAACCAGCTTTGTTGCATCATAGGCTATTTTTTATCACAAAATTTATTTTGCTGTGATATAGATTAATTCATGTGTATCAGTGATGATCTTTGCTATGGGACTGCTGACTCTGTACTCTTAAGATAGTCAGGCACTGAGTGTAAATTTCACTGACTGACTAAAAGTGCAGAGGAAATGAGTGGGTAATGAGAGCAGAGCAGCCAGTTCTTTAATTAAATTAAAAGCCGGGTGACACCAATGCAGACACCTGTCCAATTACAGACAGGCCAAGGTGTTTACCATTGCTGTACAAGCGATTTGAAGATGACAGAAATCTTTCCGCCCACAGATTAACATAATGAAGGAGAACAGATTACAGTGGATGCTGGCCAAACAGATAGGTTGGCAGCTGAGAAAAAAGTAGTTTGCTGAAGTATGTAAATAAAATCTGTGCACTTTCTATTGCTACCTATGCAGCACATCTGTTTCTTTGTTGAAAGTAAGTGGTGCAAGAGTACATGTGAAGGAAAAAAACATTAATTAGAAAATTAACAAATTTGTTTGTAAGTTGCTGCCTTTGCTGAATAATTTTTTTTTTTTAACATAAAAGCCCTGTTGCAAAAGGCTTTTTGGTTTGGTTTTGGTTTGGTTTTTTTTTCCCCAAAATTCACTCTGCCCTTCACAAACGTACCTATGCAATGTACACTCTGTGCGACAGGTGCTTTATATAAAACCTTTCTACTTTGTCAAAAGTAAACCAAACAGCCCAATCCAAGACTTCTACAGCTACAGGCATCTCTCTGGATGTGTGCTACTGCAGCTCGCAGTGCCTGAAGCCATTGGTGACCCCACAGAATGTCTTCCATCAGGAAATGCAAGGAGCATTAATTCACTGCTTCATAAGAAAAGAATGCTACAAGTGCTAAATGTACAAATAAAACGAAATTGCTTCCTAAAGCACAGTAAAGTAGAATAGAGAGATGGCATATAAACTATACCATGCTCCTCTTGACCGAGAACTTGCAAATGTCAGTTGGAGGATTTGGTTTCTGCATGTGTGTATTTGCTGAAGGTAATTCCAATAGTACCTTTTATACTTTCCTGTGTTAACTCTCTATGATCTGGAAATAAATGCTTTGTGCTAAGTCTTATGCAAAAAAGCTGTTTATTTGCCTGATGACATTTCTGTGCTGAAGAATTTACTGTAGATTCCATTATTCTTGCTTTACAGGGATAGTAATGCTTTAAAACAGCATTATTTCCTATTTTCTACTTTTAAATGCTCTTAAAAATATTTTCCTTCCATCACAGGAAGATTATAGGCACATTTGCTTGGGTGATGGCTGATGGTTTTTTTCTTTCCCGTCACATGTACATTAGATGGTAAGGTGGCAGTACAGCTTTCCACTGTTAACTGGAGATTTGCAAAATCAAAACTATAACATGAGAGAGCAGATTCTGATCAACTGGTTTTAGTTTAACGCTACCCTGAAGTAAACGTGATTACTTCTGAATATCTCTGTGTGTATGAATAGAACCTCAGAGAATTTAAATGGGAAGATCATTGCATTGCCAACCTTTGAAGTTTTTCGATTAATTACAAGAAAAGGCACAAACATTACTAATTCAGTGAAAGCTAATCTCACATTTTCCATGTAAACGTAACATAAACATTTACCGACTTTGATTGTCCCACTCAGAAAATATTTATGCTGTAACTGTTAACTTTCCAGCATCAAATACTCTCTCTTTTTGTGAGTATAAAGGGCTTATGTGGGGAAGAAAGACATTTTTTAATGAAATGCAAAGTTATGTTGCTTTCTATGTAGTAATTCAAGAGTAATAATGAGGACTAATTTCTTCTACCTGTTTGTGTACATGTAACACTGAGGGGTTTTGCAGTCTTATTGTACTACGGGATGTTTGGCCAAGAATTATGGTTCTCTGAGGTACTGTTGATTTTGAAGCTGCTTTGCAAAATCCCAGTATTGGACAGTTCTGAAATAACATAGTCTGCTATAAATTTTATTTTTTTAATGAAACACCCCATTGATTTTACTAAAAGCTGTGAGAGTCAAGGTGAGAACGTGGTTTGAAATAATATTTGACATGAATTGGCCTTCTTTTAATTACTACTGCGTTTTCATTCCATGTTACTTTGTCAGACCTACTTTGAAATGGGAACTGCTGATGTTTCTGAAAATGACTGTAAACCCCATTTTTTTCCATGTATCCTTCTGTATATTGCAGTTCAAAATATAGTGTAACTTCCTGGAGTGGTAAGCAGTGATTTGTTGCATTTGCTATGACACGGGGCTGATCGATATGTGGGAATCCAGCAACTTCTCTTCACTAACATAAGCAGGACCTGAAAAACCATAAGATTAGAGATCTTTTTTTCTTGTAAACCCTTGGGTACTGTGTCACCTGAATTATGTTACTGTAGTAGTATAGCAAATATATGGTCTATCTGCTGCCACCGAAGTAATGGAACACATGCAGTATGTTTCATACAAAAAAGAGATTTCAGTTTATGGATGAACAGGGCAACATTGGAGAGGAAGCATTAAAAAAATTTTGTCCTGGGAGACAGTGAAAATTCATTGGAAAAACAAAGTTAATAACTGAGTAAACTTTGAGGCATGGACTAATAAAAAAACCTCCTTTATTGTCATTGTTATATTAAAATATACACCTCAATCTTGAAGTAGTATCTGTTATAATGAGCATACTGAAAGAAATTTAGCTGCATCATTAGGATTAAGAATGGAATAAAATACCATTTACTCTTAATTTATTTGGCAAAATTTAAGTCATGGCATAATAGGAATGAAAGCTTAAAATCATTTTTCTTTTCTGCCTGTAACAGTGGAGGCCTGTAACAGAAAACTTTAATTTTTTATTTCTGTGTGTGTATGTATGTAATCAGTCCGTAACCTGTACATGCATAACACCTTGCTTTCTTCTATTGCAGGCATATTGACAGGCTTGCATCCCTTCACAAACTATGCTGTAACCCTAACTGCTTGCACTTTGGCTGGCTGTACTGAGAGCTTGCATGCATTGAACATCTCCACTCCACAAGAAGGTAAAGTAATTTCAAAGGTCTTGACTTCCACATTTCAGTCATGAATAATAAAACAGGAGAAGAGCTAAATGCTGCAAAGCCATTTGCTGGAAAACCCCAACCTAATTTGATGACAAAGTGCATTGCCAGACCATAATTGCTCCATTTTTTGGGGGGGTGCGAAAATGAATCAAACTCCATACCCTTTAATGACATGCATCTTTAATAGCTGTAATGCAGATTAATGGGCTTTTTAATTGCTGTTACATTGTTCATGCAAGAGCCTTGTCATTAATATGAAGCATCTGAAAGATTAATGAAAGCTTCCTCATTTTACTATGGCTCAGAAGTAAATCTAGAGACAGTCTGACTAAAAAGAATTGATTGTATGGCACAGTATGAAATTGAGAATCAAACGGTTGATTTCCATGGTTTCTTTTAACTGCTAAATACCAGCAATAGGCAACAATTATTTCAGTGTGATGAAACCTCCAAATGTCAATTGAGTTATTTATTAATCACTGTTCAGATTTTTGCTTTTTTTTGTAAACACTTTTACATGTTGTTGTGCTCAAACTTAAAGGTTGTGAGTGTAAATTAATGCTTTCTGTGCTTACATTAAGAACTAGAGCAGGAAGAAAAAGAAAATACATTACAGTTCTGACTTTAGAGACTAGGCTGGTAAGTAATACACATCAATTACTGGAGCAAATGCTCCCAAAATGTCTGTGACATATCTAACTCCATTCTCAATTAAACATAAAGTCCACATTCCCTGGTTTTAGCATCCTAAAGCCATGTTAATTCAGTTAAAATCATCAGTTACTCCAAATTTAGGCCAGTAGAGTAATGAAGGCTTTGACATGTATTTGTAGGACAGTAGTTAATTTTCCATGAAGTGGAGTAGTTTTCAAAATTCCTTCCCTCACACAGTTCTTTATCTTCTCATGTAAGCTAGGTAGTCATACAGTACCCATTAAACAAAATTTTCGCATGAAGTTATATGAATTAGAACCATGATGATTAAAAGAATGCTGGCGTGTTGAACTGCTGCCAAAGCGAGTAGTCATGCAAGGCGTTGTCCTGACGAGGACAGTCCTGAAGATTGCAGGCTAACGTTGTTAGAACAGTGTTTCGATGTGAACATGTTAGCAACTGCCAGCAGCACCAATCAAATCAAAAGTCAATTATCACCTCTTGGAAGTTCTAAATAAACTGACTGAATTTGTCTGGTGGCATTATCCATGAAAGGGTGTAGCCTCTGACAACCAAATAGTTAATGGATCCTGTGATGTAACCGTGAAATACAGTATTTTATATTTCTTTCGGGTGTAATATAGTCATTAAAAAATAAATTGTTTGTCTTATTTTCTCAGCTTAGTGAATAAAGCAGGAATTCTTACATGTGTTTGAGAAAAACATCCACCGTTTTCAGATGCGCTGTCATATTGGGAAGGTTTAGGCAAGAATAGATTTTTTTTTTTTTCCCCTCCCCTCCCTCAGAGATCAAATAAAGCCATGGGGAACATGCGTTTTACCCCTCAGAAGAATTGAACAAAAAGTCAATGTGTGGAGTTTCTATTTTTGGATGCTCTTGTTGCATGCTCTTAGTAACAATAAATTGATGATACAGAAGACAGACACCATATCACACCCTCCAGCTATCCCTGTTTCCCTATTGAAACATTCATTACTTTATATTGTTTTCACATTGCCAGCCACTGCTAGTTATTGTTTTAAATTGCTAGCACAGAGCTTGTAAATTATAAGATATTCCTCCCAGACTAAGGCCCGAGTTCTGTTCCCCTTGCGATATTCAGTAGGATTGCTTGTGCTTCTAGCATATAACTCATTGGAACGGTGAGAGAACTTGGCTTTTAAATTATTATCCATTGCCAACTTCCAGTATATTATATACATAAAATCTGCGCTAAACAAACATTACTAAGTGTATTGAATTATGAAAAGTCTGAAATAAGGAGTAGTGCCTAAGAATAAAGCATCTGCATTTGTGATTAGAAAGAGTGATCACTCTGTAGTTAGGAATAAAAAGCATGAAGAAAATAATTTGTATTAAAAAAAGGACTGTACTGAAATTGTGTACCCCTCCCCTTGCACACCGTTATCAAGCTGGAAAGATAAAGTTGTATGAGCATAATTATTCTTCTAAAAAGCAAAGAGTATATCCTTGTCTTCCATAGAAGTTTCTGTTTGGCTAGGAAACCTCACGTGTAATAGGAAAGTTCTCAAAATCCTGGTATGATGCAAGCATAAAATCTCTTCTGACATTTCAACTTTATCAAAAATCATTCTGGTAGTAGCTGCTCACTGAAATTATTTATTGTTTGTGGAAATATAATATAGTATAATGTTATACACTTATTTTGTTTTCCACCAGCCCCTGAAGATGTGCAATCACCCACAGCAATATCCTTTCCCACGTTCCTGCTGATGAGTTGGAGTCCACCCAAAGCACCAAATGGTATTATTACACAATATATTTTATATATGAATGGAGTAGCAATTTACTTTGGAAATGAAACCAAATATGTCGTAAAAGGTGAGTTCTCTGCTAGGTGGCATGTTACATGGGTATCTCATAGTTGCTATAAATAATTATGTGACTGACCCCTTCTTATTTCAGAGGAATAGTAATTTTAAAATGGGCTGGATGCACTTTAAACCCTGATGGGTTCCATTTTCTAAAGAATCCTTCACAGAACTCTCTATTGGGACTCTCAGAAGTGAATGTCGCTGTGGTGTAGCTAAATCTTGTGCTGTGTTGGCCTCTTTCACAGGACCTGAGCCATCTTTATAATGGTTTTATAACTTCTTGATCTCATACCATCTAGCTCTCAAAACAAGTAAACCATAAGCTGTTGAAGACAAGATATTAGGTACAGGTTTAATAGTTTTTCCTACCATCTTGCTTAATTATTCTTAATTAGAGAGACAGTGTTGCTTTCCTGAATAGCCCACATTTCATTAATTTGTTAAAAGCATAAACTAATAATCCGTCTTCTTCTGGTAACAGTTATGCAATGTGTCAATAACCAAGTTATATAAGTACTCTTAAACTATTACACAGAAGCTAAATTACTGTTATTTGGCAGTACAGTGAAGCATGGTAATCTGACTTCCTATTTTAATGTAATTGGTGTAGTTTAATGAAGTGTCAAAGTTATTTGTTCAGACATTGTTCAAACAACAAAAAAACAAAATATTGAGCTAGAAGTATCATAGCACAGCATAAGCACTATTCTAGACCCATCAGAATTCGTGTATAGTAGTAGGTACAAGTAAAAATAAAGCATTTCATACCAGACAACGCAGGGAAGAAGGGTATCAGGACTTTACTTTCTTTTTAATGTAAGGCCTTAAAATTCAAAGCCATTTCTGCATCTTCAGTTAGTATAAAACATATTTAAAAATTCATATAGTTCAAATTTCTTTGCCTTGCACAGGCCATAAGCTACTGGTGTGGTGGGTCAGTTTTGACACTGAAAAATGAATCCAGTTAGAGAACCTCCTGAAGGCTGTTGATGATGGCTATAATAAATAGTGCAGACTTTAAGTCAAACTTTTTCATTCTGTATTCAAAGGTAATGGATTTTTCGTAACCATAGTAACCTTAGTGTATTTCTGGATAAATACATGAGGTATATACATTCTGGTTTTATTTTTGAATATAAACTACCACATTATGTATTACTAATAATATGAAAAATAGGATATAGGTTAGCATAATGACAGCTCAAACTAGTGTGCATTTTTCTTCTGCAAAAAAATAAATATTTATCAAAAGTATAGGTTCAATTAATTTCTCCCCCATCCCCCCAGTTTTCTGGTATTCTTGTAGTGCCATTTATCTTTTTTGCAAGATCTCCATTAATCTCTTATTGCCATACCATAACACTATTCTTAAGAATTTCAAAGAGCAAATAGTTGTGCTTCCAATCTTATTAAAATAATTACTGAAAGTTCATCACAGTTAGTTTTACTGATGTATTCATCTGCAACCTGGTTATAAATTGACAAGCAATGTAAAACATTTGAGGAAATGTTCACATTTTGTTTGGTTGGTTTCAGATTCATGTCTTATTGTATTCTGACTCATAGCCAAAATGAATGCTTATTGGTAGAAATTGTGGTCAAGTAACTTCTGTAGTTGTTCTTCAGAAATATAGGAAAGGATAAATTGAAAAGGGTCAGGACTTGGTTCCTTATGTCCTACCTCTAAATCTTGAATGATATGTCAGAATATATTCAGCTAAATTAGTCTAAAGAAGAGTCACCTGGGTTATAAGCTTCCTAGAGGACCTCTTGCTGCTTTTATTTATAATTCTTTTTTTTTCCTAGAAATTTTTATATTTTTGGTCCTATTGAGCATTTAATAACTTTGATTTCAATTAATTTTTAGGCAGACGTAAGACATAAATTGAACAGAGAATCCTGCTTATTCAAAAGAGAAGGCTAGTGAATCAGAATGCGTTGCCCTGTGCAGTGCAGCACAGGAACCACTCTTGCCTACCATTCTGAACATGGTGTGGAGATTGCTCTGTTTACTTTGGATCAATTTTATTTAGCTGCCAGTTTCTTACTCTGCCTGAGCAGGAAGAGGCAATATGAGCCAGCAGGCTGGGATTTGGGTCACTAGAAATCCCAGTGATTCTGAATCAGATTTATTCAAGATCTTTCTTAGATCTGCATCTATATATCTTTAATTTGACCTTGTTTTGCTTCCTTTCAGAGCCCAGGTTTTTTTTTCTTCATAGTCTAGAGGTAAAAGAGGTATAACAAAATATTTTTTTCTTTTTCACTGCAAGGCTTATTGCTTTACAGCGAAAAGTTGCAGCTTCTGACTTTCCAGTGTTATATGTGTCTCCTTCATACATTTTTGGTTTTTCCCATATTATTATCCCTATCCTTTCAGCATTTATACTAGTGATGTTGGTGATGTATTGCCTCAACATAATATGTTATTGACCCTAAACAGAGGAACAAAGTTCATTGTCTCTGGCGTCTGTTTCCTATTCATTTGCCAAAATGGTTTGCCTAATTTAATAACTGTACGACTGAGTTCCTGACCAAGTAGCCTGTGCCAGAAAGTCATAGATTCTCTCCATGTTTTCTGAAGTGCTGCATCTATTGAAATGACTTTTTAAAACCTTTATTTCTAAGAAAGCATCAATTCTGTCTACAAATGGGTACTTCACTGACTTTCACTTCAGACCATGGGAAGTGTGGTTGGTTTAGGCCCATACTGTTAATCCATAACTTGAGGAGGGATATGTTTTCTCAACACCATAATTGCAAATATATTGTTAACTTAGTTTCTGATCTTGACAGTTGTTGAGAGCTTGAAATACTCATTGATTTTCATGGAAATTCAAGTGTTTTTTTCCTCTGGGGGTTGAGCTGTAATTAAAAAGGAAACCCTTTAAAGGCATATCTGGCAAATGTACACTTTACCACATTGAAAAGGGGGACCCATTAGGCATCCATCATCCATTAGTGTCTTTAAATATTTTCCCCATATTGAAAAATTTGGTTTCTGTGTTGTGTGTAATCAAGCACCGAAATGAAGCCAGCCCCTGTACAGCATCACCTTTGTTAACTGTCTGTGACTTTTCTGCTTCCCACCTTCACGCATTTGCCTTATGGGGTACTACTTCCTCACGCAGTCTGGGTGCTATTTCACATCCTGAATTCCGGTGAAAGCCTGATGTCTCCAATGGGTAGGGACAAGCCAAGAGAAAATATTTAGTCCAGGATCCCAGCTAGAATTTAGGCTGTATGAATCCATGCCCCTGCATTCACACTTGCATTCCTCTATGTGAGAATGCAGAAGCTTCTGTACCAAAGACCAACAGCTGCAGCTGAGGAAAACAATTGCAGTGGGGTTCTGTTCTCAAACCTATGTATCTTACGGTTCTGTAGAGATGACTAGCAGCTATGAGGAGATGGAGAAGCTTGTAGAGTTATCTTCAAAACTCTTCACATATACATATGGATCTTACAAAGGCTTTTGATTTTAGGAAAATGAGTTGATTTTTCCCGGGGATAGGAAAATAGACTTTTCTCATGCACCCAAACACTCACCTGCAAAATTTAAGCTTCTTACCTGAAATGTGGAGACTTCTTCATGGATTATTTTTTTATATTTTTAAATTTAGGCAAGGTTCTTGGTTTTTCTTTTCTTTAAATTATTCTCAAAAATTTCCCCCCCGCCTTAGATGAAAGAGAAAACAGAGTGGGTTTTATATTGAAAAGTATTAGACTGCAGTGGTGTGAGCTGCTGGTGCCAATACCACCAGCAGAAAGATGAAGGTGTTCTAATAAATGTAGAAAGGTATAGTATAAGCAGAGAAAGTGATGACCGGTTGTGACCCAAGTGCCAAGTTTTGTTTTGGTATAAACCTTATTGTTGTGAAGAAACCTTAGAAAAAAGATTAGAGCAAAATATTCCTCAATTCTTAAATGCTGAACATTTGATGGACTAAGAAAAGGTGTCCATTGCCTCACATTTTTACAAAGGAAAATGACTTTGTAGATAACTTTAGAAAATAAAAACTGTATAAATTTATCTTTGCACTGAGCTTGGCATTGAGGATGTACGTCTGCATTTTCTGCAGCAGTAGGTACTTGACAATGTTAACAAATTATGTTCGTATAATTTGCCTAGCAGAATCTAATGGTTCTCATCATGAATCTTTAAAAGGAAGATATTCTCAGCTGTATGAAACTTATTTTTCTCTGACAACCTGAAAGAAGCGTTTCCAGATTTTCAGGAAAGAGATCCTGGCGACTGTGTTGCAAGGGCAGATCCTCAACTGCGTTAAACGAGTATACAGTTATCTTAAATTACATGCCAAAGAGTTTAAAAAACTGTGACAGACTGCTTTGTACCAGTTTTCTGGGCAAAACATTAAGGAGAGCCTTGGAAAAGGTGAGAAAGAGCTGTCTTCACAATTTTGTCCAAGAGCGTGAATTAGGCTTTGGCTTATTCAAATTGTTATTTGACCTGAGTGTGGAAAGGCTGATCCTACAAAACCAGGATGGAATGGGAGCCTTGTTTTTCTGTAAGGAAGAGGCAGATGTTTGACATCTGTGCAAACAGGGCTTAGCATATCTGAACTTAAAAATGTGAGAACCCCAAATTAGTACCTGCATTTTTTTATGTTGCCCTAAACCAGTAGTAATTACAGTATACATTATGTACAGACATGCACGATTGTTACATTTTAGTGAAAAATTGGCAAAGTTTTTTGTCCTTTTTATCCCTATGACTACTATTGCTTGCTTTAAATGATAGGTCATGACAATAAAAGCAAAAACTATCGTAATATCAATATTGTACTAATTGTCAAGTGAAACAAGAAAACCCACAGAACTGTACGTAGAGGATAATTGCAATAAGATGTGTAACTGCAAGAAGCTGAATCACTGAGAAGAAAATATTTATTATATTAGGTTTAAGATGTAGTTCTCATAGTTACTTTTCATACAGTTTTTAGCTATAGCCATGTTTAAAACCACTAATTTCCAATCCTAATGATTTGTGTTCCTTTGTTTTAGGCGCTGCTCAAAGATGACAGGCAGCTTTTGCTTTAAAGGACAAACAATAGGAAAATTCTGTAGTCCTCTGGTATGAGTTTATTTCCAATCTTCCAGGCTGCAGTGAAATGCATATAAATACCAAATGAACCCAGTCTGTTCTTTCACTAGAGTGTTTTGGAAAGAACGGTTTGCTATCCAATGCAATGTTAGTGCTAGATTTATGTATATTATAACTCTGAATGTCACAATTCCTCATTTTTTGTAAAGCAGAGACTTATTTAATGCCATTGTGGGCAATGAAAAGTTAGTCTTCACCTCTTCGCAGCTAGAATTGGTTATCTGAAATGTCTCGCGTGTAACCCAATGAGATATGACCCAGTGTCCCTTTCTTATTTTGGGGTCTTGCAATACCATGCTACAGTTCCAGGCCCACTTCTTATATCCAGCTGATAAGGCGTACAGGAAAGAACATGTTTTCCAGGATGGCATATAAAGAACGCCTGCTACTTCAGCTTTATTGTGGCCTGAGTATGCATTTAAGTAAACACGTATTGGTGCACCTAGCACTAGAGGGCAGAGTACACCAGTCTTACAGGAGAAGCTGCCTTTCTCTAGAAGTTGGAGGGACATAAGAAAGCACATTTGATACACCTGAACTGGCAACACTGACATTGCCAGTGACCGGTACTGTCGTAATTAATTCCACAGACCCAGAATGCAGATTCAGCAGGCACAAAACCAAAGGGCAAATGGGCTGTCTGAGCCTGGCATTCCTGTATTTCAGCTTCAGACAGAAAGATCTGGTACACTCATTGGACTTAATAATATGGATCTGGGGAATTTATAAGGGAGGGGGGTGGGGTAAGGGTAAAAGCATTATGTTTATTTGTAGCAGCTCTGTTGTATCATTTTCTATTGCAGTGCATTAGTGCAGTGTTAAATAAAATCTGCTTATTTAAAATCCTTTTAAATAGTGTTTAAATATTTCCTGCTGATACAATCTGCTAAAGTAGTTATCCTTGCTGCAGATTTCAGTTAACCTTGTCGCAGATATTAAGCCTGAAGCTACACAGACTTTTAGGGACCTTGATTATAGAGCAAAACCTAATGGTGTCATTATAAAACCACAGCTGGACAAGCTTCTGGAGTCCTTGTCCTTTGATCAGATTTGGGTAACACAGCAAGCCAGGAGAGAACTCATGCTAACCCTGCTGGAATTGCTGAGCTCTCAGGTTGCTTGAGTACCACTTTCTAAAAATTAAAATGCAACAGAAATTATAAAATGAGAGTGATTGGTACCTCCCAATCTCCTGTATGTACCAACACAAACTGGAGCAAATAACTTCTCCTGAGCTAACAGGGAGAGGGAACAGGGAGAGTCCTTTTTTCTCCTTTCCCTTCTGGCAGCACAAGAAATATTTTGGCTCTGCACTCTGTTTTTCAAACAAAGAGAAGAAAAACATTGATTTCCACGGTTGTCTAAATTCCATGACAAGAATTGAAACCACTAAAAAAATGTAAAACTCGCAGATTATTTTGTCCTGCAATCGTACTTCAAAATCAGTTGTCGGAACTAGACATATATAGGCTTCCCGTTCTTCACAGGTATCTAGATTGGTCAGCAGACTTAAAGATAATGAGATCTCTTCAAAAGACAGTGTGTCCTGAGGAGGACGGATTTAAATCAAAGGTTCATTTGTAAAATTTAAATACGGCTTTGTTTGGTCTTTTTTTCCTGTTTTTGGTTGGTTGGTTTGTTATTTTTTTGTTTGGCTTCGGGTTTTTTTGGTGTTTTTTTTTTTTTAATTTATTTTTATCCCCCACCCCCTGCCTGTCCCAAGCAGAAGAGCTTACTGTTCACACGTTATCATCTTGGAGGTGTTCTGCACTGTTGTGTGGATATGCTGGTCTTCTCCAAGACATCCCCACTGCAGTTAGATTGGAGCAAATTCTTGGTTTACCACTTTCTGGGATCAGCTTGTTGTAATCTTGTGTGTGCACACCTCTCTTGGGAAAACCGGCCCAACCTTGTGCATCTTGTCTACCTTCCTCTGGGATTTCTGAAGGACATCATCTGTTTCTCTGCATTTGTCTTTCATCAGTGAGAACTCCATATACGGCCCTATCAAGTGATATAGTATCTCTTTGTGAGCACTGTTTGTCATTGAACAGAGAGATATTAGATTTATAAGAGCTAGAATATGCTTTCTTGGCCATGTTGTGCTCATAGCCTGAAATACTTTTTGTGGGATCTTACTTTCAGTGGTATGTTTGGTAATTGTGGTTTGCCCGAAGCTAGTAAGGCAAAGTGGTGGGTTTTGTTCTGGTTTTAAATTTGCTGATAAAACAGACACATGAGCTCATAGTTTAGGTCAAGATTTCATCAATCACGCTTTTTGTTAAGTGCTTTAGAAAACATCAGAAGCTGTGCAAGGTTTTATGTTCAACTTATAAATCATATGTTTATAGATAAAGAAAAGCATTTCCATCTTCCCTGAGAGACTTCTTTTGCCAGGATCGTTTTGAAATGCTTGGTAAATGATTTATGCTTAGTTTCAGGTAATGCTGGGCTCATGTAAATAAAGATATGACACCTCTTGCATAGATGGACTAAGGCCAAACCTGCTGCTTCTGTTTGAATCTCTTGATATCCATTTATAAGGATAATCCTCACTTAGCTCTAACTTAATAGGCTTGGAAGGAGTGGGGCAGCCTTCTTGATATTGTAAGCTGCAAGATCAAGCTTCTCTCTGAGATTTTCCTTATGCCCTGGAAAACACACTCATATTTCTCCTCACTCATTTAGCACCATTTGGCCTCCTGAACTGCCAAACACTTGATGTATACTTCATTTAAGATAGATATTTTCTTCCATGCTGCTATTACAAATCGTGTTGGTTTATTAGCTGTGATAATTATACTGACAGAGCAGTACATGCGTTCGTGTTTGTCTTGCACTAGACACAGACCCTTCTCTCTATACCCGATACATCCCAACCTTCCTTTAACACTAGTGGAATATTAATAAATATTAGTAATGTCCTGGCAGGTAACATCACAATAATACTTCTGGAGGGTTCCCAACGAGGGGTTCCCCTTTTCCTTGGTTTTGCTAAATGCATGGCCACGAGGGTGTTGAGTAATTAACTATTACTTAAATATTTTCAGCATTTTATTTATTGAAAAAATAGAAAGCTACAGTGAGGCAAATTTATGAAAAGGGGAGTCTTTGATGTTTGCAGATGTTTGACTTGTATTTTCAGTAGATCTGAGCAACTTCCTTAAAACTTCCATTTCTAGGATGTTTCACTGATTAATGTCTTTTTCTGTTACTGTAAGTCCAGACCTTCCTGAGTATTTTTCATCTTTCAAAAGTCGTGTCTTGTGTGTGAACAATACAAGCCTGAGTGTTACAAAGCCATGAAATAGCTGGATATAAGTTTGATTTTAAAAATATTTGACGGTTTGTATGATTGGAGGATTCCTGTATTTTCAAAATCTGTTTCCCTGTCCTCCTAAGTTATGTGAAAACATATGCAAGGCATAAATCATGTCACAAAAAGCATGAGAGACATTCTAGGATATTTCCTTTCCTGTTGATTCACTGCCAGAAATCTAACCTAGGTTTCTACACAGATTGCCTAAATTGTTTACAGAAAGCTTAATAGCCTTTTAGTCAGTACTGAACTCCATCATGCTTTCCACTAGTCTTCCATGAAATATTTTGGTTTTATGACAATCTATTTCTGATTAAAGCATTTTACATAAATTGTGGTTGGGCTTTGGAAGCTGCTAGGGGTTTTATCTTTTTTCTTTCTTTCTTTTCCATGGCTTTTATTGTATAAATAGAGTGACACATTAAAGGGATGTGTAACCAGGAACTCAACTAGTGCGTGGGAAAAAATATCCAAGTGAACATAAAACTAAATATTTAAGAACAACATCAGATTAGTGGGCTTTAAGTAAGGCTTAGACTCATGGTCTTAAGATGACTGGAAAGGTGGATGATAAACTTTGTTATTGTTTCTGTGATGGCTGCTTTGTATATACCATGTTCCTTTATTACAGAGACACATTTAAGTCACATTTACAGTATGTATACCTTGATTTCTTTTTCTGTGTGTCTGGGTATGGTTATGGCTACATGTAAATATGCATCTGGATTTCTAATTTAAGAATGACGTTAAACCATTTTGGTGAGGAGTGACAGTGCACAAGGTCTGCACATGCAGGAGAATAAGTGATCAGGTGGAAAAGAGTGAATTTTTACACTGGTGATAATATACTGCCTGTATTCTGTATCTGGAAATATATAATTAGCAATTTCTAATTCAGATTTGTGATTTAATACATTAAATAACTAAGTTTCTATGTTCTTCCTGTGAGCATATGTGGTTTCCATCAACAGAGGTGCATAAACATGTAAAATTTTATCCAAATATCTTGGAGGAGACTTACAATATTTGTATTTTAAAATTTTTCTAGTTGGTATAAATTAGAGTTGGAATCGGTGCTGAATAGATAGTAGGGGCAGCTAAAACAGCTCTGCCATCAGTTGAAAGCTTTCTTGTTAGGCCAGTGGGTGAATAGCTTTGCATCCCCTCTGTTAGTCAGTGGAAAAGGTTATTCAGAGGAGACTAGAGAATCTGGCTTATTAAAAACTTCTGGGTCCTCATTGGCTAGACTGGGTGATTTCATACGAAGGATGCATAAGTGGTAAAACTTTCCGGTCTATTCTAGGAGAAATGTAGAAAAAGAAGGAAATCATCAATAGTGGAAAGTAACCTATGTTGGTACAGTACGTCAATAGCTTCCTTTTGAAAGTTGAATTTTCTATTGACTTCAACTTTGGAGCTATTTGTGATCACTTGATTTTAATATTGTTAGTAATTTGTTTTCTGATCAAGGAACAAAGATTGAATCCAATTGTCAAGAATGTTTGCATGTTCCCATGAGCTAGCGTGCTAGCCTTTTCATCAGCTTGATGGTAAGAATGCTCTCCTATATATCAAAATAATTGTGGTGCCTTTTGCTCTTCTTAAAGTTAGTGTAAAAGTATTATTTTCATTCCAACTAATGTGTTTTGAATTTTTGAGGTATGGCTCTTGGGATTTAATAGCATTGTTACAATGTCACATAACAATCTTTAAGATGTTAAATTGTACTGGGAATTAAGACATGCATATAACTGAAGTTTTTCTCAGGTTTACAGGCAGAGATAAAGTACATAGAAAGCTAGTCAAAGAAAACTCAAAATATTGAGATACGCTGAAGAAATAAAAAGATTAAATAAACAAATGTTACTAGAAAAAGAGAGGTACAAGTGTTAGATTAACTATGAAAAGAAGTTGCATGGCAGAGATTGAGACAGAATAAACAAATGGTAGTTAGAACTAGAACATAATTTAAAATATTTGCACACAGCACAGAGGAAAATCCAGGGAACTAAATAGACTAAGTTGAAAACAGTTGAGAGAAATTATAAGATGACTTCTTCTCCCAAAGAGCCTGCCTCTTGTGATGCCTCTTTGGGAGGTACAATAATCAACGCTGTAGTGCTCCAGCCAGAGAACCAAAAAATACTGAAGCAACTAGACTAAAATCATTCCTTGTTCCTACACCTTATCACAGGTAATGGAGTGCTCTTAGAGGTAGAACTGCTGTGGGGGAAAGCCAAAGGCTCTGCAAAATCTGTGGCCTTCATGTGCTAACATATGAATTGTGGTCACAACAGGTATTAGTTTACTGGCTTCAGCAGAGAAGCTGAGGACGTGAATGGTCATAGGGATTAATCTACTCCTCTGGGAGATCCAACTAAAGCAGCAGTACTGCACATTAACTATGAAGCATAACGAAGTTTTGTTGCAAGTTCCGCATTCTCTTTGTAAATTAGGTAGAGGACTTCGGTTTACTCTGGCACCTACTGCAAGTGCTGCCATTTAATATCTGCGTCTTACAGTTGTGCCCCGAGCATAACAAGAAAATTCAGAAAGATGACACCAATGCTGTAACAAAAAGCAGGTACATTCCCAACGACTACTAACATACAGTGTCTGTTGCTTTTCTGCAAGAAAAAGTAGTAATTATAAAGTCTAAACACTCTAGCTGGGGAAAAAGAATTGTGGAGCAGTGGGACTGAAAAATATACTATGTTCTACATACATGAGATTGGAGGGGGGAGAGGGTTGGAGTGAAGTACGAAAGCCTCTTAAGGGTTTGCCACTTGTGAATTATGCATCTCACTCTCACTAGTAGGCGTAAATGCATAATTCTAATCTGTTCTTATTACTTATTTATAACATGCAGTAGAATGTAAATTCTGTGCCTCCTTTGTAGAAGCTTAACATGCTAGTTAAGTTACGCAGATATTTCAGGGAGCCTACATAGACAACTTTCTTGGCATAGCACACTACTGCCAATTAAAGGGCATAAACTTCAAACAATAAATTAGACTAGCTCTCCCCCCCCATTTACAGGAGGAATATAGACAGGATGTAAGAAATAAGGGAGAGGATCAACAGATAATAAGAAGAGCATTCATCTTGAAATAAACTACTCTGCATTATTATTATTTATGGTAGTTACTGTTATTAATAAAGTACATGTGGGATAGAGAAAAAGCCTGCAACAACCACTGAATTTATGAGACTGGGGACAGATGCATGCTCTTTCTTTTATATCGCTGGCACTGATCGATTTGTATTTTTCCCTGATGATGGTTTATGCCATTATAAGTGTTTGGTGGCTCCTTATTATTGAGTTATGGTTGCAAAGCACTTCACAAACGAGAACAAGCCTCTGAACGTTATATCCTAATCTGCACATCCTATAGATACGCCATAATACAGAGCAGCTGACTGCACCACCTGTGATCTGTGTACCCACAAACATGATTTATTCTGGTAATCCCAGTTTAATGCATCACATCAGATTGTGGCAGTTATGTTATCCGATGACATTACTGACACTACATGACATAACTGGGTAGTGCAACATGTCAAGTTGAAAAAAACTTTGGGCTTTTCACAGGTTTGGTTTGGGTTGGTTTTTTTTTTTTTTTTGGTGTCTGTGTTTCTAAAATAAATATAAAACAAGTAAGCTTTAAAAAATAAAAAAGAAAAGAAGAAAGGAATCCCAATAATTTTTCCCAACCACATGTTGACCATATTAAAGACTGAACAGCTGGGGCTGATTGTTCCTGTAAGGACAGAGGAGAGCAGGTAGAAGTACAGTATATCTTACTGTGCTGCTAATTCTGTGGCCAGCTGAAAACTAGCTCAGCTTTTGTAGTCTTGCAACAGATTTAACTTGCTATAAATTGTCTTGTTTAGGAATGGTGCTCAGAAGCCAAGTCCTCCCACTATCCTTGTTCCAGCACTACAGTAATGTTTTAGCAAAACCCTTTATTCTCTGACTATAATTCAGGTACAGAGAGCTGTTCTGGTCCTGGAAAGGTGATAGTATCTTTTCTACAGAAACTCTTAAATCACATGATGCCTTGCCTGGGTGGTGAGAGTTGTTCTCTAATCACCTTGCATGCGTGGTACTATACAAAATGGTGGAACAAGTTATCCATAATAGATGTAAAATATAAATATAGCTAAATAAAGTTGATAATCTATAAACCACTAATCTGTAATCTCTAGCTGATACCAGTTCGAACAGCCATTGTCATATTTTTCTTGTTTAGATTCCAATTTCTAGTCTGAGCACGCTGTCTCAAGTTTCTGCTTGCTTGATGAATTTTATTTTGGTTGAATATTTTGTTGATTAAAACAAATTTGGGGATAGTTAAAATGGTATTTTGTAATTTAGGATGCATATTCAATTTAATAAGTAAAAATCTACTAGTACTTTTGTTTACTTTTTGGCAAAGAAAATATTTCTTTTGGAAATTATTTTCTTCCCTCCCATCCCTCTCTTTCTTTGCTTAGGCAGGAAAACTTAAAAAATAAACCAAAATACAGTTTTGAGGAGTTCTAAGTAGTCTCAGATAGAAGTATAGAAAACTTGCAGGACTCTGTTCTACAGATTTGCAAATTACAGTGACGCTTATGAAAAATAATTTTAAAAGCATGATATTGGTATTTAATATCTCTCCCCCAGAATTTGATTTATAAAGATAATCCTGAATCATCCTGTCAGCAGTGTAAGTTCCATGATTTTGGGTAGGGTGAGTTTCTCTGAAAATTCCACTTTCTAAATTTATTGGATGTCCTTTTTTTCCCCCCTGTATTATTGAAAGGGACTTCATGGGAACACAGGGTCCTAATTGCTTTTCTGTGTATCACTTACTATCATATATACTTGTATGGTGCATCATCTTCTTTGTTTACTTTTCTCAGGCTGGTTTTTCAGCGTCTCTTTCTGAGAGGGTGTTTATAAGCCTGTGCTTTCTCGCTGCCATTTTCCAGACAGACTTCATTTCTGCACTCTGTAATATATGCTATTCCAGATGAGACTGCACTATTGATTTATATAAAATGGACAGTAATAGTTGCTGTATTACTTACCATATATTCTTACATAACTTAACATCTTACTGGCTTCTCTTACCACAGCTGCACATTCATGTGTGTTCTTCAGTGGGTTGTAAAAGTGGCAGCCAGGCACTTCTCCTGACCTGATACAATTAATTCAGCACCAAATGTGAGGTGGATCTGAATTGTGTTTCTCCCACTGCAGTAAGATCGGAATTACTTGGGAATACAGGATGTAGTTCTGTTAGTGAGACAAGGGGTTCTTGGTCATACTAATGTGAATCCAGAGTAGTTCCAGTTTTATAGCAGCAGGTATCTGAGGTTCAAATTTGCAATGTAGTTGCCTAGTGCAAATATATTTTCCAGTTGTGAACATAAAGCTGAAGTAATACAGAGGTAAAATGTTCAAAACACTTGGTTTTTTTCCTTTTTCACTTTTTTGGGCTTGACATTGGCTGAGATATCATGGTTCTTATGACGTATACTAAAACCTCTCCTCTATTTAAGCTGATAGCAATACAGTGACTCGATTGGAAGCATTCATGAATGGAAATTTTCATTTAAATCTTAAAATAGGGCTGCGTCATGCCATATGATGTGCAAAGAAATGACAGAGAGAGAAATAAAACTAAGAGAGTGATATCGGTATGACCACAATTGCTTCTTTTCATGTGCCTGGTAAAAATTAATGTGCCCTGTCGTCTTTCTGCTTTCTCCCCCTCTGACCTTCAAACTCACCTTATTTGTCCAGCTGATATAGTTGAAGTAAACTAGGGAGACAATGCAATATTTTTAATTCTAGTAATCAAAGACATCACTTGGAAGCTCATTAGGTTCACTTGAGGCTGAATATTTGCACTGACTGGCTGTATGTTGTTCTGGCAGTAAGAGAAGCCTTTAAAAAAACTCCCAGAAGGCCTCTATATTTTTCTGATGGTGACTGATGATGGGCCAGGGGAACACTTTAGGGATGCTAGAGGAAGAAGGGTTCCAAGGGGCTTCATGCATGCACTGTGATTCTTCTGTGGTCAGTGACATGAGATGTCTTTGAATCAGGTAGATCAATTGGTTGTAAAGTATTAAAAGAAGTTGAAATGTCCTTCTCTGATGTTTCCCTTCAACTTTTTCTAAACAATGTGATATGTGGCTCTCCACATGACTTGGGTTTTCTTTACCTGAGCACCTTTAGGATTTCAAGCTAGTGTGTCCCAACTGGAGGGTAAGAACAGTATGGAAAATGTACCCATAGTAACTATCTCAGGGATACGGCTTTAAAATAAAAGACTGGAATCCTTGTATTCCAGCTTTTTCAATGGGAAAGGAATAATATGCATGTTGAATTAAAAAGATGTGTACCTTGCTAGGGTAAGGTGAAAATTAATAGTTTTACCAAAAAAAAAAAAACCCCAAACCCAGAAACCAACAACAAAAAAACCCAGTCATCAGGAATGGATGAATGGATGGTAATGTGGCCTTGTGACTTAGCCAGGATGAAACATAACATTTGAGGGATGAGTTCGTGCTCAAAGAAGTACAAGAGTTTGGGCTGATAAAGGGCAGAAAGGTTTTCTGTGCAACAGTTAAGGGTTGTAAGAGCATAACCAAGAGACACTGTTACTAAATGTGAAAACAAGTAGACTTTATAATCTTAGCTGTTAAAACATCATTATATTTAAAAGCATTAAAGTACTTTGGAGATACCACTTTTCCAAGAGTGGAACTGTAGTTCTACCATGTGCATGTAATAACTTCATCAATTGTTTGAAATCATTGCAAATGTAAATCATTAAAGATCTTTTTATTTCACATTTGTGCCGAATGGTTTTTCTTCTTGAATATAACTTTTTTACACAGTCCAACATGACTCTCATGTTTTTGGTGCTCCTATATGATACGTGGTTTTGTGCTATGCCCTCTAATTCCTCAGATGATGTCTGGAATTTGTACCTTTCCTGAACTCATCTTATAAGCATTTATAAGCATGTAAATCTCAAATGGGATGAGGATTTACCCCTTTATGAGTAATTTGGAAAACCAGCGATATTTACTGCTGAGAAAATAGCTTCTAAAACACATCAGCATTTGTTGGCCAGCTAGAAGCAAAGTTGTTTCGTCCATATGCCATTGTGTCAAAGTCTTTGCTGGTTAGAGAGCAGAACAACACCTTATGGTGCTTCCTGAAAATAATTATTTGTGACCCTGAGTTTATTTGTCTCTCTTATTTCTTGTCCTTGTTTTTGGTGGCTTCACAAAATTCTTTTAATTCTCACTATGGAACATACTTAATCATTAATTAATATCTGGCAGAATTTTCTGCTGTCTTGGAAGATAGCTGTTTTCTTCAATTAATGGGCCAGTGCCACATGTGAAAGGCCATTCTTTGCTAGTTTACACAATTAGGTACATGAGCACAGTGTTTTCGTGGGCTTGATTGAGTTGCCTGAAGTAGGCAAGTGGTGTCTTTTGTGACACCCTGTTTTTTCTGAAATATTTTCAAGGAAGTGATGTGTATGGCATGGGGATCTCAGGAGATCTGTGGAAAAGGTGCAGCATTAGTATAATACTTTCCTCGAGAAGGTTGTGCATTAGTGATGGTTTATTGAGGGTGAATATAATTAAGCAATTGGTGCTTTATAAATACAGAAAGCAAGATATACTGTACTAGTAATTATATATGAGTTGTTCCTTGCTTTCAGAAAATGGCGGAAGGGAAAGAATTGCTAATGATGTCTGATGGAGCAAGCCTGATAATACAATCTTGGCACTTCCTTTATGCATTTTATATTTTTTTTTTTTTTTTGGTAGCGCATAAAAATCAGATGGGGGACATCATTGTATTTGGTGATGCAGATTTATGGCCCAAAGAGTTTACCTTCTAATTAAATATTAAGTTACTGTAAGTTAATTTAACAAACTATGAGAAGCAAGAAGAGAGAACAGAATAAGGATGTGAGTAATGAGTTGAAATAGTCATAAAGTCTACCTACATAAACAACGTGGTGATTGGAATTCTTTGGAAGTTTTTCATCTTCATACTCTCTCAGCAGGTTTTCTTTGTTATGCTCCTAACAATCCCTTGCCACAGTGCTGCTGTATTATTTTCCTTTGAATATAGCAATGGGATAGCTATTGTCTCAATTATTTTCCTGAGAGAAACTATGTGGGGTTCCTTACGCAAGTCACGTTTCAACTGAGCGCTCACTAAGACAGGACATTGCCATTTCTGGTCCTTACAATAGCTGCCTGAAACCAGGGAGAGCGGAAATAGGGTGGAAGAGGGGAGGAAAGAAGGGTATGTGACTCTTTTTCTGTAAACCTGGATACAGAATGCTGCATGTTACAGATAACTTAAAACACTGTAGACTTTACTAGTGAGATATTTCTGAGCTGTGAGGTACTCTGACATCGTGACTGTAAAGCTCATATTTTGAGTCAAGTTCTTAAATCTCTAATTTCAGGGTTGTTTTTTTTATTACTCTACTTCCTATGTTTTTCTTCTCTATCTTAGTAACATCTCTCAAATTCCATGCTAAAAGTAGCACTGTAGTGTTGTATATTATCTTTCAATGACTACCCGTTAAATTTGATCAAAGCAAAGTGAGTGTTCTTATTGACCATGCAAACAGGGTCATTCTTTATTCTTTCTGTCTCATGCATTGATTGTGCTA
Source organism: Phalacrocorax aristotelis (assembly GCF_949628215.1). Lineage (NCBI taxonomy): Eukaryota > Metazoa > Chordata > Aves > Suliformes > Phalacrocoracidae > Phalacrocorax > Phalacrocorax aristotelis. Next base: position 104,582,947 of record NC_134278.1, read on the forward strand.
TCAGGACTTATGCTGGTGGTTACTGGATATATACCAGCCACTATAGTTAGATTCACCATGATATTTAAGATAGTTGCCTTGGTTAGTGTGGCAAGTTCCACATATATAATAAATGTAGTGGTATGCAGATGTCGATTTTAATGATAGCCACTTAGTTATCAATTCTTTTGCTGACATATGAGTTAGAAAATAATTTAGTTTGTTTGTATCACCTCTGAGGTCAAAGAGATTAAAAGGCAGGTTGATCCCTTTTCTCCCTGCCCCTCCCTTTTTTTCTTTGGGGAAGTAAATAATGGTTTTAAAACAGATATGTGGGGTTTTATTTTAGTTTTCTTCTTTTGTTATGTTCTGATGTGCAAAATGCAGAATTCTTTTTCTACCTGCTACCTTAATAGAATGATTTGAGGGAATACTGTACCCCCAAGAAAGTATAATTTTTCTTTGCCCTTTGGTGCTCTTTGCCCTTCTGAGCCCAGAAATGGGTACAAGACCAGATTCTGAATTTAGTTTAGTAAACCTCTATGATTTTTAAGTTTTGCTTTGTTTTGGCAAGAAATAAGTGATTTAACAAAGTAGCTATTGGAAAATTGCAGTAAGAAGCAATTGATATTATTTTAAAGTAACGTTGCACTGGAATTGTGGAACACAGGAATACAACCTGATGAAGTAAAAGTGTAAGAAGAAAATTTCAATTCTTCTTGTGAGTTAAAAAGAAAATAATTGTCTGCTTATTGGGTTCATTTTGTAAATTGAGATCAATGAAATTTTTCCAGCAACAGCATGAAATCAATCGTAAAATAACATATAATTCATGCCCTATAGTGTAAATTACAGTTTGTTTGACATTAATCATTGAGTTTTCCATGCACTGGGGTGCATTTTCATGTAATGCATTTCTGGATAATGCTTGTGGATCCATTTCTAATGTGTTTGAGAGAGATCTGTTTTTCATGTCCACAATTGCCTACATTTGATCTTATGCAAATCATGCAATCAAGCAAATGGAAAACAAGGTGTTGTTGCCAGAGGACCTTGACAAACAGTGGCTTTGTAGTTTTAAGAACCTCCCCCCTCCTCATTCATATTCGTGTTTGTATCTGTAGTTGTTTGAATCCATTGATCCGTTATGAAACACTTTGAACTTTAAATACGAAAATATCTGCCAAATCAGATTGTGACAAATAATTTTATCAGTTATGATGTAATATGATTTTTATTGTTCAGTTTGTCAGTTTCTGGATCTAACCTTTTAGAAGTACTATCTAAACTATATTTGCAGGCTCATCCAAACCTTGATGAAGTCTATGGAGACATTAACATTGACGGCAAAGCTCATGCTTTAAGTGACATTCCAGTCTGATTTCTCTATTTTCTTCTCTTGCTCCCAGTATGGTAATTTTTCTTTTTAGCCTTTATCCCACCAAAATCTTTCAGATTCCTTTGAAACTTTTTATTTGGCATTTATTAGTCAAAATACATTGGCATTATTAAATCAAGATGAGGAATAAAAATTTCCTTTGATCCTGGTGACATGTTGCTTTTTTCCATATTTTATCTTCCTGCTCTTTTTTTAAGCTCTCCTCTCCTTCCCTCCTCTCCCAGTATGCTTATCAGTTGATCCTAAAGGATCTAGCTGCTCTTATGTCCTGTGTTTCCATTCCTTGTTATTCCTGTTCTCCTAAACTTTGCATGTTTCCCTGTCTTGTCTTTTTGCTTTTTCCATTGCAGACACTGAGACACACATAGTAACTTATAGTCAGTTGATTTTTTTTTCAGGGAGGGAAATAAAACGTTTTTCCATCTTCCATTCTCTTCGTCCTTGACAAAGTTCCTCCCTCTTCAAATTTAACTAGGTATTTCCAGAAACTCTTATGCATGCAAGTAGTCTCATCAGCTACAGTGTGCATCAAATCAGAATTTTAGTACAAGTCACCTTGTTAAAAAAAAAGTTCCTTGATGAGGAATTTTCCTCAAAGGAGAGAAAAATACCCCTCCCCAACCCCCATCCCAAGTCTGTGTACAAGGAAAACGGTGATCCTCTGTAAACAAATGGAAAAGGAGAAATCCACTTTTTCTCTTCTTCCTTCCCTAGTGTTGTATTCACTCTGCAAAGTGAATCCCCACAATGCAGTTTCAACTTAGAGAGAAGAGTGTGTATTCACGGTTTACAAGGATATGAATTAAATAGGTGCTGTGGATTGCTTTCAGCTGTTCATTTTACGATTGCTAAAAGTCAAATCCTTCTGGTCACTTGTTTGCCCGCCCTGAACATGGAGTATCTGGTACTTGTTTCACAGACTTCTATCTCCATCTGTACTTTTCGTGGCGTCTCTGATGGCAGCTGCAAGGAACACAGGATCCAGGAAGGTGTACACTAATGAGGGCAATACAGTTGGTGCAGTATGTGGAGTTTACTTTCTCTGCTTGCTGAGCCAGCTTGAGCACCTGCTCTGGAGTGTGCTTTCCCCCTCTCACTCACATAAGCACTGCTTAACCCTGGTAGAATCAGTCCCATTATGTTGATTAAACATGTCACTGTGTTACAGGCATTCACTTGATGATTTTTGGTTTTTTTCAGTTACGGCATTTTTTTTTTTTAACTCACACTTTGCCATGTGCTCCATAGAGCAATACCACTGAGTGATACTGTGTTTTTAATAAAAACGCACGAGTTCATTCCTCACATAGAGTGGAGTAAGTCAGAAGGAGTTCCATTGCAGCAGGGACTGGAGACATTATATGAGGGGAAAAGTAATGAGAAAGAAGTTGGGTCTACAACATTTCTGCTTTAGTGATGTCTTTGTCATCCAGTTGCAATTTTTGAATTTGTGCTCACAAGTGTTTTTGTACAGCATGATAGTTTGATACCATTTGGCTCTGCAAACACTAGCATTTGTTACGTCTTGCAAAAACCCAGAACTTTTCTGGCATACTAAAAATGCATATCTATAACGTATGCATTTTACGTTTATACCTTATACTGTTGCCAAAACCTCAATTGTAAATTATTTCTTAAAGGATTTGCTCGTTAAAATCAGTGATTTATGTTTTAATAAAAGAATGACAAAGATTAGAAAATCATGCCTGCGTTACTTTCCTACTGTAAGTTTTTCTGACAAACATTCCTTTATTAGTATAGAGAAGAATATATGAAGCTAAGGACCTTTTAGAATATTTATTCAGGAAAGATGCTACATTTTATTCACCATTTTCTGCAGTAATCAAAACTCAAGGTAGCTTCATAATAAATAATCATTTAACAGTTGTTTTGCTATAGCATTTAGATAGATTGTCTTTAAGGAAATATATTTTACAGATGTTTGGGGCTCACGCAGCTGGAGACAAACAGGCAAATATAGGAGAGACCAGTATGAGCGGTGGCAACAATGAGCTTCCTTTGTGTGCATGCTTAGAGTGAAATCTGCATGGACTGAATTATTTTATGTATTGATGCTTGACATTCATGTATCATACTGTATGTTTTAAAAAAATATAACTTGGCTGTGTTAATGAACCTGTACTTGTTTTTCCATTAATTTACTTGATTTAATTATCTTAAATGTGTTCATTTACCACTGTAACAAATATTGTATGTAACACCTAAGAGGCTAAACATCTTAGTTTTGTTTGGGTCGTGTATGTTCTAGTGTAAATGTACTGTACAATGGGGTCATCTCAATGAAAGCAAGCTCCATATATCTATTATCAGTCAAAATTTGCAGTTGTTTGCTATTAAACAATCAGCACCTATTCACTCCTCCAGGACAAATCTGAAACATTTAAGAGGTACAGGTCCCTCTTCCTCTTGATTTTTTGAATTCAGTACCCCCTGAATGTTACAGAAAAACAAGGTAAAATTGATATATAAAGTAAATCCATATTCCTTTTTTGCCCTAGATTTAGCAGTTTTTACGCCACACCAGTTTCTGCTAACTGCATGCACGCTTGCTGGCTGTACAAACAGTTCCCAGGTCACCTTGTTTACAGCACAGCTGCCACCATCTCACGTAGATGCCCCAGTCCTGACGGTTTTGGATTCTAGAACGATATATGTACAGTAAGTAAGGATTTTTTCTTTCCTGACAACACAATAGTGCATCAGTTTATTCAAGAATTCCAGTGAGTTCAATCAGGGGAAGGGTTTGTGACATAAAATTAAATTTATTATGATTAAATGCATAGAAGTGATTAGTTTAGTGGTTCTGTGAACCTTCTGATTATCACTTGCCAACTTAATTTCCATTTTGTCTTTACGCAATCAGTATAACCTACATATGGGCATAGCCTCTGCAAACTTCAGTGCAGGAAATGTTCCGGTGATATGCCCATTTTGTAGCCCTTGCTTTGTGTGTTACTGTAATCATTTATCTATTGAGTACAAATACTGCATTAGAGGTATGCCTTAGATTTACTCTTATGGTTGCAATACTGTGTTTTCAGATTCTTAAAATAAACCCTACAAAGTCCCCTAAACAAAGCCTTACATTTTTAAGTACGGTCTGAATCTTTGCTGGTCTCAATCATGTTTTGCTTCTATTTGCAGATGGAAAGAACCAGTAGAAGTGAATGGAATCCTAGATTGCTATTTAATTTATATTGCCAACAAGGAGCAGAATTTTACAAAGTGGAATGTAATCTATAACAGCACAGAACTTTTTCTGGATTTTACTATTCAGCAGCTTTTGCCGGGTACTGAATACCTCATAAAACTAGCTGTAAGTTCTAAAGATGTGCCGTAGAGGTGTAAAATGGTGAAAATTATTCTGATTTTGTGAACATCTTAAATACTTAATGGTTCCTGTGTCCACTTTGTTTATCCTCTTCTTTCTGAAACTAAGGTGGATGAGCCATCCTGAAGGTGTTTTGTTTCAAAACAGGCCCTCAAAAAATGTGTATATAATTTAAATACATATTTTCTTCAAGGATAAGTCAGATGATAACTAATAGAGAATGGACCAGAAATATATGAAAGACTTAAAGAATATCTCCTGCCCCCAATTTATGGGAACATGTTGAATGCATCTGAAAATGTTAGCCTTTCATATTTTGCACAATGGTAATTTCCTCTTTCTTCATAAAACCTGTATGTGGAAGGAAATAGCAGAAAGGAAGAGTTCCACGTAAAGTAGTAGTTTGTTTATTGAAAACATTTTAAAAGACCTCGGTGTTTTCACTGCATTTCTTTATCATTGGTTTTATTTTCTGATGAAATAAAACAGCTTCAGCTCACTAACAAACCTGAAAATATGTGCATAAAAGCTTGGGATTGTCCCTTGTTTTAAGCACACTGTTCATTTTATAACAATGCCTATATAAGGATATTTGCTTTGATAAATGCCATAGGAAAATATTCTGCTCTTGATTATGAATAAATTTACATTTATGTAGACTGGGTATGCATTCATTTTTTCTTAACATGCTCTTGAATGTTCTAAATATTATACCACGAAAAATAAACTACCTTCAGGTAATGATAACAATTTGACTTGAACTTGAAAAAGCAAGGATATTCAGTCTAATTAAAGCTTAGATTCATGTTGAAATTAATTCATTTGTGCCTAGATATTTCAGCATAGTAAATTGTACAGCATATAAAATAGCACCATGTCCAAAACTAAGGCAGTACTTCAACAGGCATTTTATGCCTTTATAAGCAAGCAGGACTACCAAAAGTGTTTGTGCTGTCCTTCACTGTGCCACAGCTCTTCTCTGCTCCTGCCCAGGTCCTGTGCATGGAGGGCACAAGGAGGGAGGATCACGGGAGAATAATAGCTAGGATCTGGAGAGCAACTGGGGCTGCTTCTTTTGGTGGCCGTGTCTTGGCATATGGTTAAAACAAAGAAGTATTGCGTGGACTTTGGTTTTACTTCATTAATGTGTACACCTTTTCTAGAAGTTACTGAATATTTTTAGGAACCTTTGATCTTTGTTTTGTTTCACATTTCTTTGGAGGTGTTTTTTTCATATTTGCATTAATCAGTGGTGACCACAAAGTAAGAAAAGATAATTTCTTCTGGTTATGGAAATAACCAGATTTACATGGATAAAATGCAATGGTCTGTGATAGGTGGGTTAGAAGATCCAAGTGTCCTTGCAGCTTTGAAAATGGGAAGTCTGAAAGTGCATGGAAATGGAATGCCCAGTACCTTTGAGGTGATAGCTTTCTTAAAACTTTGGAACCCATTTTATTTAGAACTTGTCAGACTAGTTTGAGAAGAATATAATATTAGAGATATAAAAGTTATGAAGCTTTAACATAGCCAAATGTTATACTTGATGACACCCGCACCCCCCACCCCCCCCACCCCCCCCAAAAAAAACCCAAACCACCAAAACCAACCCAAAATAAACGTCACAAACCAAATCAAGCACACACACCTGGAAAGAAATTGAAATATTTAGTGTTTCACATATAATTTAATCTGAATTTCAGTAAAACTTTTAAAGTAAAAACAATAGAACACCTTCAACACTGGAAACTTAATTAAATGATTCCTGCTTTTTTGGTTAGAATTAAATATTTCTATCAGACATAACCTTTTTTTTCCCCTTGTTTCACAGGTAATATTAGGGTTTTAATATTAGGGGTTTTTTGTATCCATGCAACACCTGGTTTTGGTTTATGTGGGAAATTGTGAGTTATCAAAAGTTGCAGCTTTGAACACAGGAATGAGGATCAGCAGCAGCAGAGCTTTCAGCACCTCACAGGCTGCTGGCTTTAACTTTTGTATGACAAGTTTAAGTACATGAAATAAAATCAACAAAATATTTAGCTTTGTATGCTGTTACCAATTTTCACAATTGATTAGTGACATTTAATATATAGCAATTGTATTCATGAATGAGTGCAACAGCTTTTATAAACAAATCTAATGCTTCTTTTCAAAAGCCAGCTGAGAAGTCTTAAGGTCATGTCTCCATGGATTAGTGCAAAGGAACTTGCTTTTGCTCTGTTCATGCTCTAACCTGGTTGGGTGTGAGCCAGGCCAGTCTGAAAGCAAATGAAAAGTGGAATGGCTGCATTTACTAGCCAGGGTGGCACATCCTTGTATATGAGTTGAGTGCTTCTGTGATTTAAATGTTAATCTAATATCTCCTCACAGCTGTGTTGTGTGGGTAAGGTAGCTCAGGTGCTAGCTGGAGAGTCACTGTGTGGTGTCCTGTTATGTAGTTTAACTGTCCCGTGGCTCTCTACACACTTTGGTATTTTTGCATATTTTGCCTCAAACCTGTTTCTCAGTCAAGTTCAGAATGGCTGTTAGCAAGCCCTTGGATGAAAAAGCCCTCCACTGATGAGGAAGACTCCATGGAACTTTTTTAGCAAGGCATGTATGAGGAAGAGGTCTTCCAGAGCTGGTCGTCTTGGCTTCATGAAGCCAGTAGAAGTGAAATCATTTGAATAGTCTGCCTTTGCTGTAAGGATGGTGTTCTTAAATATTTTCCTTATCAAAATGCTAACAGTTATCTGAGCATCCGTCTAAGCTGACATTTTATTTTTTTTTAAAAAAAAAGGCAACTCCCTTCTGAGGGGAACAGAGGGTCCAATACGCTGGACAGACCCTCCTCGTAGGGAAGTCTGCTGTCTCCCTGGGGCCTGGGTTAAGAACATTGCTAGGAAACTTTCTAGCCTGATATGGCCCTAAGACTTTTACCCATTACTGCTCTTCCATGTGGGAGGTGATGAAGCTGCAACACATAGTCCAAGGGCTATCAAAAGAGACTTCAGGGCCTTGGGGAGGCTAGCAAGGCACTCTGGAGCACAGGTTATTTTCTCCTCTCTCTTTCCAGTTGTGGGCAATGTCACTAGAAGGGACAGATGCACACAGTCTATTAATGCATGGCTCTGTGGCTGGTGTCATTGCCACAGTCTTGGTTTTTTTGATAATGGGATGGCCTACACAGCACCAGGCTTGCTGGTGTCTGATGGGATTCACCTTTCTCAAAGGGAAAAGAGGATTTTTGCTCATGAGCTTGCAGGGCTCATTGACAGAGCTTTAAACTAGACTTGAAGGGGGAGGGGGTTAATATCAGGCTTGCCTGAGACAAGCTGAGGGGTGACATAATGGTAGAGGGATGGGGTGCAGGTGAGGGTAGTCAGCCTGTCTCTGAGATGCACTGGGTTCACTGGAGCACAGTTGAAGTTGTATGGAGGTGAGCTAGGGGCTACTGAGGTAATAAGAGCCAAGAGGGGAACACCAGTGAAACACCTCAAAGGAATTAAGGGATGCTCCTCTAAGAAGGTGGCATGGACAACAGCCCAGCTGAAGTGCCTTTGCACAAATGCACGCAGCATGGGCAATAAACAGGAGGAGCTGGAAGCCATTGTACAACAGGAAAACTATGATATAGTTGCCATCACAGAAACATGGTGGGATGACTCACACAACTGGATTACTGCAATGAATGGCTATAAACTCTTCAGAAGGTATAGACAAAGCAGGAGAGGTGTTGGGGTAGCTCTGTATTTTAAGGGAGTGTTTGGATTGTCTAGAGCTTAATGATGGTGACAATAGGGTTAAGTCTTTATGGGTAAGAATAAGGGATAAGGCCAACAAGACAAATATAATGGTGGGAGTCTGTTACAGACCACCCAACCAGGATGAAAAGGCAGATGAATTATTCTACAAGCAGCTGGGAGAAGCCTCATGATTGCTAGCCCTTGTCCTAGTGGGGGACATCAATCTACTGGATGTCTGCTGGAAATATAATACAGTGGAGAGGAAACAGTCTTGGAGGTACCTGCAGTGTGTGGAAGATAACTTTCACACAGCTGGTGAGTGAGCCAACTAGGGAAGGAGCCCTGCTGGACTTGTTGTTCACAGAGAAGGACTTGTAGGTATTGTGATAGAGGCTGTCTTGGGCACAGCAATCATGAAATGATAAGAGTTTTCATTCCTCGGAAAAGTAAGGAGGGGGTCAGCAAACTGACACCTTGGCCTTCCAGAGGGCAGACTTTGGCCTGTTTAGGAGACTGGTCGACAGAGTCCCCTGGGAGGCAGCCCTGAAGGGCAAAAGAGTCTAGGAAGGCTGGACATTCTTCAGGGAGGAAGTCTTAAAGGTGCGAGAGCAGGCTGTCAGCCGTGTGTCAGAAGACAAGCCGTCAGGGAAAAAGACTGGCCTGGCTGAACAGAGCACTTTGGCTGGAACTCAGGAAAAAGAGGGGAGTTTATGACCTTTTGAAGAAGATGCAGGCAAGTTGGGAGGACTGCGAAGGTGTAGAGAAGTTATGTAGGGAGAAAATTAGAAGAGTTAAAGCCCAGATAGAACATAATCTGGCTACTGCCATAAAAGAAAAGAAATGCTTCTATAAATACATTAACAGAAAAAGCAGGTCTAAGGAGAATGTCCATCCTTTACTAGATGTAGGAGGAAACATAGTGGCAAAGGATGAGGAAAAGGCTGAGGTGCTTATGACTTCTTGCCTCAGTCGTTAATAGTAAGGCCAATTGTTCTCTGGGTACCCAGACCCCTGAGCTGGAAGGCAGGGATAGGGAGCAGAATGGAGCACTCATAATCCAAGGGGAAATGGTTAGCAACCTGCTACACCACCTAGATACGCACAGGTCTATGGGGCTGGATGAGATCCACCCAAAAGTACTGAAGGAACCGGCAGAATTGTTCACCAAGCAGCTTTCCATCATTTATCAGCAGTCCTGGCTAAGGTCCCAGTTAACTGGAGATTAGCAAACATCTTGGCCACGTACAAGACGGACTGGAAGGAGGATCCAGGGAACTACAGGCCTGTTAGCCTGACCTCAGTGGCAGGGAAGGTTATGGAGCAGGTTATCTTGAGTGCCATCATGCAGCACGTACAGGATAACTGAATGATCAGGCCCAGTCAGCATGCATTTAGGAGAGGCAGGTCCTGTTTAACTAATCTGATCTCCATCTGTGACAAGGTGACCCACTTACTGGATGAGGGGAGACTGTGGATGTGGTCTACCTAGACTTTAGTAAAGCCTTTGATACATTTCCCATGGCATTCTCCTGGAAAAGCTGGCTGCTCATAGCTTGGTCAGGTGTACTCTTTGCTGGGTAAAAAGCCAGATGGATGGCCAGGCCCAAAGAGTTGTGGCGAACACTGTTCAGTCCAGTTGGCGGTCAGCCACAAGTGGTGTTCCCCAGCGCTCAGTGTTGGGGCTAATTCTGTTTAATATCTTTGTCACTGATCTGGACGAGGGGATTGAGCGCACCCTCAGTAGTTTGCAGGCAACACCAAGGTGGACGGGAGTGTTGATCTGCTTAAGGGAAGGGAGGCTGTACAGAGGGATCTGGACAGGCTGGATCGATGGGCCGAGTCCGCCAATTGTATGAGGTTGAACAAGGCCAAGTGCTGGGCCCTGAAAACGTGTGACAACAACGCCATGCAACGCTACAGGCTTGGGGAAGAGTGTCTGGAAAGCTGCCTGGTGGAAAAGGACCTGGGTATGTTGGTCAATAGCTGGCTGAACACGAGCCAGCAGTGTGCCCAGGTGGCCAAGAAGGCCAACAGCATCCTGGCTTGTATCAGGAATAGCGTGGCCAGCAGGAGCAGGGAAGTGATTGTCCCCCTGTACTTGATGCTGGTGAGGCCGCACCTCAAATACTGTGTTCAGTTTTGGGCCCCTCAGTACAAGAAAGACACGGAGATGCTGGAGTGCGTCTAGAGAAGGGCAACGAAGCTGGTGAAGGGTCTGGAGCACAAGTCTTATGAGGAGCGGCTGAGGGAACTGGGGTTGTTTAACCTGGAGGAGAGGAGGCTGAGGGGAGGCCTTATCGCTCTCTACAACTACCCAAAAGGAGGTTGTAGCGAGGTGGGTGTTGGTCTCTTCTCCCAAGTAACGAGTGATAGGACAAAAGGAGAGGGGCCCAAGTTGTGTCAGGGGAGGTTTAGACTGGATATTAGGAAACATTGCTTCACTGAAATGGTTGTCAGGGATTGGGACAGGCTGCCCAGGGAAGTGGTGGAGTCATTGTTCCTGGAGGTATTTAAAAGATGTGTAGACGTGGTGCTCAGGGACATGGTTCAGTGGTGAACTGGCAGTTTTAGGTTAATGGTTGGACTCAATGATCTTTAAGGTCTTTTCCAACCTAAACAATTCTGTGTAATTCTGTGTAAAAACCAAACCACTATCATGTTTAAAGTAAATGCCATTTTTTGATCTTCCCAAAACTGAGGTTGCATTCTTTCATCTTTATGTGATAGCCCAGACTGAACATAGGGAGTCATTCAGTAGTTGTGTTGGGAGCATAATTTCCACTGAAATCAAAACAGTCTTGGTGTATAAAATAGCCTCATTTACAAACAGTTCTCATTTTTACTCATGGAGCTAGTATACTCTTTTGGAGCAGGGTAGGAAATATGTTGACTACTCCCTGATTTGAAACACACTGGGAGATGGGAAATTGAAGCTAATCCTTTCAAATAAAATATACTAGATTGAGAGAAACATTTTATTCCTGGAGATTTGAACAGCAAGGTTATTTTTCCTTTGTGTGCTGATGATCCAGAGCAGGCTACTTGTCCACTTTGGCAGCTCTTAAAAATACAGATGATCCCATAAGTTTTAATTAAGAGTATGCCTGAATCAGGATCTTTTTTGAATTCAGGTTTCAATTTATTTTATTGCTAAACAATAAAATTAGAAATAAACAATAAACTAAACCAAAAATCTTTAAATCAGGTGCAAAGTTTCTATATTCTTGTATATTTTTTTTTAATTTTGGTAAGATTTCCTGTCTCTTGTCATTGGTCTTAGTGCAAGTAGTTGGAAAACCAGCACACATAAGGCCCATAGTTGTGTAGTGTTATGTTTGTGCATGTAAAACCTTAAAAGCCTATTATATGGGGTGAGATGCACATTTTCTTGCACATTGTATTGTTTTGTAATCAAGCAAAATGTAAAAATCATGTAATCAATCTTTTCTTCTCTGGTAACTGAAATACAAACAATTTGACTTTGTTATCCATAAATGTGTAATAATAACTGTTATGTATTGATTTATAATAGAATGTTTTTTCACTATTTTAATTGCATCTGCACAGCACTCTGTGCTGTCATGAAGTGCAGGACTGTCTGAATGGCATTTTTTTCTCAATGACTATTCATTGAGATAATTTTTAAGTGTGTTGCAAGTTGGTCAGTATGTTCTGTGTCTGGAACTTCTGAGAGTTTTTCAGCCCAGAAGAGCTTTGCGCTGTAAATTATATATATTTTACTGTAATTTTCTTTAACTGCTGCTGTAAAAGCAGTGGAAATCTAATTGTGATTATGTCTCTCAGTCAAATGCAAAATGCTGCAAGTCAAAAATTATTATAACATTTTAGCTACATTATACCTGAAAACTATCATGAGTAGCACATCTTTTTATTTAAGAAAAGAAGTAAACGAATCTATGCTAAGAAAAGTATCTTCTATGAAAAGCACAAACTTACTAAGTTTAGATATGTAAAAATTATAAAACTTTACAAAAAATCATTGCTAAAATTATTGGTATTACATTGAAATATGTTTATTTGGTTTGATTCACATTTTAAGGCTTGCACTGGAGGTGGATGTACAATAAGCAAAGCTAGCACAGCTATAACAGATGAGAGTACACCAGAAGGTGTTCCTGCTCCAAAAGCCCAGTCATATTCATCTGACTCCTTTAACATCTCATGGTCTAAGCCTGAGTATCCGAATGGTAAGTGAACTCTTTTAGCCTCAAGTTAAAAAGATGATTAGTAAAGGTAAATTAATATTCTAAATGGCAGCTTATATGTGGTGCTTAATTTTTAATGATCATTTTAGCACATAAAATACCTGAGATAGTATCATTGTCTGCAGCTAGGAGATTGTGGTTTTCAGCCTATCGTACAGTTTTAGCGGCTCAAAAGTGCTCCCTTTTGATAGTTCTTGTGTACTGCATCTCATTGTTTAATGTTTTCCAGGACAACTGAGCTGAGGAATAGGTATTCTTGGAGAATTCCAGTCTAGGTTGTTCATTTCACCCTCCAATAAAACTTTAATTTCTTTTACATTAATTGATATGTAATAATCATTACACTTCTGTTCTACATAGTCATCCTGAAGGTGTAGATTTCCATGGCTGTGGAAGTTAAATAATAGACTTTCTTTTGTTTAGAATTGTTTTCCATTGTGAAATATCCATGTATAAAACTTTTGGACAAATTTTACATTCCTATACAGTATTGCACAATATCGTATGGCCTTGGTATTCACCTTATTTTTATTATCATGCATGTAACAGTTTAAATCACAGCAGAGGAAGATGTTCAGGAATCACTGAATTTAAAGCAACAAAAATGTTTTTCTTCATTAGCTTATCATATTGATATATATTTTTCTCAGTGGTTTCACATGGATTTCATTTTTCCCCTGCAAGTTTTCCCCTGCTTTCAACTGTGGTAGAGCGCATCCTACTTGTTCAAGTTCACTACAAGGCACTTTAAATGATTCCCCAAAATTGGTGATTGTAAAGCTACATATAGGTGATACTCTGTAAGGTCTTACATTACTTTTAGAAAGAAATAAGAGTATGTCATCTGTTCTTAAATAATGTAGTTGATAATTTATGGTTCTTTGTATGGGAGTCATATTGGAAGACATTGCCTCCTAGCCCCTTAGAAACCCTCTAACCCTCTTTCTAAAATCCCATCAGCATTTGTGGCAAAGGCTTAAAGGAAGGGGAGGGGGAAGGAAGAAGGGGAGGAGTAAGGGATGGGGACAGGGGAGGAAGCGGGAGAGGAAGGCAAGAAGGCCATGTATGTGGCTTAGTGGCTAAAGTCTGAATAATTTTCAATGGAATGGGCATTTTTTTACATGTATAGTTCATGTCAGGACCTGATCCTGTTATCCTTGCATTGTGGGAAAAAATTAAAATACTTTAGAGAGTGCTTTAACTAATCAAATACATATAAATATATACATACATATATTTATATACGCATATGATCACTACAGGATAAACCTATATTTTGATAAATAAATTTCCACAAGCTTCCTTTAAAACTTCTAAAAGTTGGGAATATATGACTAAATTTGCACATTGTATCTTGTTATAAATACAGCATTTACTATGTTCAGCTTGGATCTCCTTTTAAATATCACAGATAGGTTGTTAGAAAACAACTGAGGGTGTTAGCGCACCCTCAGTAAGTTTGCAGGCAACACCAAGGTGGACGGGAGTGTTGATCTGCTTAAGGGAAGGGAGGCTGTACAGAGGGATCTGGACAGGCTGGATCGATGGGCCGAGGCCAATTGTATGAGGTTGAACAAGGCCAAGTGCTGGGCCCTGAAAACGTGTGACAACAACGCCATGCAACGCTACAGGCTTGGGGAAGAGTGTCTGGAAAGCTGCCTGGTGGAAAAGGACCTGGGTATGTTGGTCAATAGCTGGCTGAACACGAGCCAGCAGTGTGCCCAGGTGGCCAAGAAGGCCAACAGCATCCTGGCTTGTATCAGGAATAGCGTGGCCAGCAGGAGCAGGGAAGTGATTGTCCCCCTGTACTTGATGCTGGTGAGGCCGCACCTCAAATACTGTGTTCAGTTTTGGGCCCCTCAGTACAAGAAAGACACGGAGATGCTGGAGTGCGTCTAGAGAAGGGCAACGAAGCTGGTGAAGGGTCTGGAGCACAAGTCTTATGAGGAGCGGCTGAGGGAACTGGGGTTGTTTAACCTGGAGGAGAGGAGGCTGAGGGGAGGCCTTATCGCTCTCTACAACTACCCAAAAGGAGGTTGTAGCGAGGTGGGTGTTGGTCTCTTCTCCCAAGTAACGAGTGATAGGACAAAAGGAGAGGGGCCCAAGTTGTGTCAGGGGAGGTTTAGACTGGATATTAGGAAACATTGCTTCACTGAAATGGTTGTCAGGGATTGGGACAGGCTGCCCAGGGAAGTGGTGGAGTCATTGTTCCTGGAGGTATTTAAAAGATGTGTAGACGTGGTGCTCAGGGACATGGTTCAGTGGTGAACTGGCAGTTTTAGGTTAATGGTTGGACTCAATGATCTTTAAGGTCTTTTCCAACCTACATGATTCTATCATTCTAGGAAATAGAATATGTGGCTTGTCAGGAAAGCTGTGAATATGAACTGGGTGAGCAACAGATGTGATAAGAATCAGGGGAGGTTTATAAACAAAATTATATTCTTCTGTCCTTTGTCCCTTCATCCATGGAAGCTGGAGGTTCCAACAGCCTCAGTGACAACGCTGTTCACCTCTATATTGTGGTTTTGAACATGCATTTACGTAATTACCAAATTTGCCATATAGCCTACTCCCCTCTAATCCGGAATACACCTTGTGTAGGCCTGTTATGTGTATTTCTCCCCTTTAAAAATATTCTTAGGTACTTTCACATCTTCTCACTGTTTGCAGCCCATATTCCCTTGGTATTGTTATTTTTTGGTGATATGTAGATACTGTACATATTGCTGTTAGAGGATTTTTCTTAGGGTCAGAACTGATAGAATAGATGCAGGGAAGTCATCTGCTGCTGTTCTGCCTTGCTGGGAAAGGTTGCTGCTTTTCATCTGTGGGCTTTTGCTGAGTGGAAAAGAGTGGAAGAATTGCTCTTCTGAGCATTTGGTAACCAGAAGGACATCAGGGGAGCAGGGACTTTGTTTTTTTCACCATAACATGCTCACATTTGCACAGTGATCAAGAAGAGATGTGCAAATTTTCTCTCATTTATCTTCTTTCTTCTCCCCCACTTTTCTTCAAAAAGATCATATAACCAATAGCACATTTTCCCATTCTCCTGTTTCTTTCTTTCCAATTTCCCATTTCCAACTCTTATTTCATAAAAAGAATTAAAAAAAAAAAGTCCTAAAAATTTTCACTGAGCAACTGCTTAATCAGGAAAGCTTGCATTGTTCAGTGACTTTGTTTTGTTCATTCTCAGCATATCTTTTGGGCTGCCCAGTGGCCACGTCATTTATAATCACTCTCTGTGTCAGTATTTTAAAAATGTGTAGGAGGCTGAAAAATATCATGGTTGAGAAGACTGAAATATGAGAAAGACCAGCAGAAGGAGCTTTCCCTTAAATTTTCTTTCTTCAGCATTTTACTGGAGTATTCTCATAGTCAGAAGTTCTAATGTAGCTCTTTTTTTTTGCAAAAAGATAGAAACTGTTTCCCACTTTTGACTTCATTGGCTCAAACTTGGTGATTTTCAGTGTACTAGGTGTAAGTAGTGCTTTTTGAAATTACGGAACTTGGATTTGTTTCAGGAGGAAACCTCAGAATTGCAAAGATTTGCGTATCTTAAATTGTCATTTCCTTAGTAGATCTCTGGGACCATTCCTTTATCTCCCTCCTCCTTTCTTCTGATACTAAATGACAGAAGTTACTGTTTATTTCTAAGGGCTGAGGAAGTTTATAAGCTGTTGCTGATGTTGAATGTGTGTGTAGGCTGACCAGGGTTTGGACAGAATAGATGTTACTATGCCTTCTTGATATATATGGAGCACAGCTTCTTGCCACCAATTAGAAAAAGTTAAGGGGGATTAAAATGCTAATGTTGAGGCTAAAGGTGGCAAATAGGATTAAAGGCTACTTGGCTTCTTCATAAAGATGGTGCATTGTGGGTAGTTAAGCTTTGAGATAAGGGACCATCTAGACGTCAAAGGCTAATGCTATCCAAATGTAGATATTGCATTTCTGGGCTCCATTTTTGGTTGAATTTAAGGACAATAGACAGTATTTTGTGAAAATTTTTCATTTCATAGAACGTGGGAAATGAGACACCTAGTTCTTTTTGAAAGTCGCTTCAGAAATGTCATTTACGTGCCAGGTGTAGAAAAAAGACATTTGGAAGATGATATGCTGAATTTATTTGTCATATGCACATTTTCTTTTGTCTTATTTTCTAACCGACAGTAAAATGGTTGATGGAACATGGCCCAGAGGTGTGCCACTTCACAGCAGAACCCTCCTCTATTTATGTCACATACATGTCACATATGTAGATAATGTAATATAAGCAATATTGACCATTTAGTTGAGGGCAAGATATGGAAAGGCTTGTGAAACGACATGTGTATCAGGTACTCTGTTTTGGCCTTCACTGTTCTAGTTGCCTCAACAAATAATCATGTATTTTCAGAGCATATCCTTTATAGTCTGCTGTATAGTTTGAGGTCTGCTCTTTTAAAATCCATTCACATAAAAAAGTGACCGTATCTCGTTTCACCATTGAAAATTTTCCTTAGGTGGTCCCTTTTCAAAAACTTTAGTTTACTTGAGTATAGTTCATAGAAAAAATCAAGTCTTGGTCTGGACTGTATCTACCAAGGCTACATGAAATTTATATGGGAAATATTAGGTATAGTAAAAACTGATTTATAAAGTTATTCAGTGAACTAATCCAGTACTTTTTCCTGCAAATCCTTGTGCTTGTGAGAGATGACTTGTGTTTGTAGTCAGTGAAGCTGATGTAGGTAAAAGTATATTTGCTTAAGATTTGACCTCTAGATTGTACCTTAAGTGTAAAGTGCTTGTAGCACTTTAGATTCAAAACCTCTTTTCATCTTTAATGTCTGGAATATTACTAACAGATTATATGGCCTTATGCAGGAAGAGGAGAGGAGGAAGAAAAAGGGAAGAGCTTTCTTCAGTTTAAGCTTAATTAGCATTGTTAGATTTCTTTTGAAAAGTGAAACATAATTTTACGATAGTCAGTATAGATTTTGTCTTCAGTGAAACCAAGATTTAATCTAGCTACCTAGACTTAGTAATTATGAAGAAACTGCGTCTTTTCTTGGTAACCATGTGTTGCTCACGGAGCCTTGTAAATCACAAAAACTTGCTATCCTCTTCAATATTTAATGGATGGTAAACATCAGGAAAACCTGGCAAGTCTTGAGAAGTATGTAAACTTTGGGCCAACTTTAAACTTCTTCTCAGTATGCTTTGGAAACATATACTGGTGAAATAGAGAGGCTAAGTTATTTATTCCTGGCCAAAAAGAATTATTGCCTAATTTAGAAAAATGCCTTCACATCTCAAAGTCAGACTACTAGACCTTTTGTTCTGAGATGTCCTTTTCTATTTCTTTTCATTCTGTAATTTTCTCCATCAGAGTTGTATAAGGCAAAGGCAGAAGTAAAATCAAGAGATAATGGATCAGAGATGATTGTTCTCTGACAATACTGGGAGGACTAACAAAAGCTCACAGCGTTGACCAGCAAGCTGCTCCTCGGAGTGTAGATGCTGCATAGTCCTGTGGTTTTGGGAATACTTCAAAGTAACGGTCCAGTTAATTAATACTGAGTTACAGTGGGGTTCCCATAGAGGTACATATGACACCCACATTAGTATCAAATGATCTCATTATGATTCATGCTGTTAGCATAAATATGAAAGGAAATAATAATGATATGTCCATTACTTTAATGAGTTAGTGCTACTGGTATAGGTACTTAAAGTACCTCAGTGTATTTTTTTTTTCCTCCTCTGTAAAACACATCCTTAATGCCAGTGTTCACATTTTCCCTCTGAGATAAATATAACACACACACACATATATACATATATATATATATATAATTTGTTTATTCTATGAAGGGCAAATATCGACCATTAGTACCTTTACTTTACAAGCAACTAGACATGGAACCACAAGGGAATTTTGCTTTAGGAAGCCTGTCAAATGTGGTAGGATTGATAGTGTGAGATCTACCAGGACTTCCTCCCACACACACGTCTGCTGTCTGACTTGAGTTTAGCCTCTCACTTTTCTGGGAGAGAAAAGAATCAAGGAGTCAGTGAATCACTTCACCATACTCAGCTCTGCATTGCTTTAGTGTATAAATCTTCTGAAGTATAACTCTTCAAAGCTCAGCTGAAACAGTTGTGTATACACTTTTATTTACAAAATATTTCCTCCATTCAGTAGAGAGGAAAATCTTTTCTCAATTTCAAACAGAATCTTCCTCAATGTAGTTTCAAACAATTCAGTTTTAAGAGAAGGAAAGGTGAACTGAGCTATATTCTTACAATGTGAAGATGTTTTCTATAATGGGAAGATTAGAAGGCATCCTCTGAACTGAACTCACTTCTAATGAATCCTATAGCTTTGCATTTATTGCCATTAAGATTTCACACTTCAACAGCTTTTTAAAAAAGGAGAATATTTAGAAGTGTGAAAGATGGAGGAATAGCCCTGAAAAAAAAGCTTAACTTCCAAAGTCTAAGCAAATCTGTAAAATTCAGTCTTTGGTTCATTAAATTAAAAACACTGTGTATGCATATTCTGTACAGGATTCATGCTGTCCTATCATGCACCTTTGGAAGAAGAGAAATTTAGATTTCCTTATGAATGAGATAAACAATCACCTGCAGTTTTCAAGTTAGTATTAGCCAATTACACCAGGAGGAGAATTCTGTCCTCTACCTAAAAGTCTTGCTAATGTTTGTTTTGAGTTCGCAAATATGTTTTCCTTCTTTAGACTGAGTAGGTAAGGCATGGTTTACTTCAGGATTTTTTCTACTGCACACTGAGAAGGAAACAGTAATCCATACTATTTTGTGGTTTTGTTTAGAAAAGTGAGTAAAACTGTTTTCCAAAAAATACCCAAACCCGAATTAATGAATTATCTAGTTTGTTGGCAAAACGCAGGAAATCTGAAATAATTATCAACAAGAATAAGTATCAATAAGGTGTTTTGTGTGACAAAACTGTAACTGATTTATTATAGTTCTAGCACTGGCCTGAGCTGTCCTTCCATTTCAATTACATTGTAGATCACTGCTTTTTTCCTAAGTCTAAAGCTGTTAAGATGTGATGTGAGGTGATTTTGTGTGCCTTTCCACTTCTTGTTTCAATAGCCTTATGCAGAGTAGGCTGTGAAACAGAGTTGCCTGAGTTTTCCTGATTCTAAGGTGGTGTTAGCTGCTATTTAGAAACAAGTTTGTTCAGGAGTAATCTTTGGAACAGCGTAATTGTTTTCAAAAGGTGCAATCCACTTGTGAGGTTTTCAGCAGTTCAGGATGGGAGTGTGTTTCCTCTAAGTGTTGCATACACTGTCCTGCTAAATGCTTACCTGCTTAACTGTAAGCTGTTTGATATACTGCTACTACCACCCTAATGTCTGTAGAATTAGTTTTCTTCTAAACTCTGCAGCTCTTCAGATATTGAGTGCTATCACATTGCTTTATAGGTATTATTACCAGCTATGGATTGTATATGGATGGTGTTCTGATGCAAAATTCATCACAGCTAAGTTGTTATGCTTATGGACTTGCTCCTTGGAGTCTGCATTCCTTCAGAGTCCAGGCATGTACTGCAAAAGGTTGTGCTTTGGGTCCATTGGTGAGTACCTTAATTTGCATTCTGGGAGTGTAATAAATGTCAGATGGCAGTGAATATCAGAGTAAATGGTGATGATTCACTCTGGTCAGTACTAACCCATCTGGCAAAATGTGACATTTAAAAAAAAAATCCTGTTTAAGAGCTGCTAAAGATTTGATAGGTCATTGTTAGGCACCGTTCCAAAGTAGAACACAGGTACAGTGAAGAAAGGAAAAATTTGAGGCTGAAACACACATTATTGAAATTAAATAGAGCTAATATGTTTGAAAGGTGCAGATGTGCTTTAGCCAGATTTATAAGGATGTATATAATGAAAGCGTCATTACTGTTCCAGTAATAAGCAACTTTCTAGATGCCTGACTGAAAGGAATGAAGTTAATTTGAGAATTGTAGAAGCCAGGAATGGCAACAGGAGCAAGGAAAATATGGTGATTCATAAATATCTTTTGAATGCAAGAATGTGATCAAAATATTACAGTGGACATGTTTTAACAGTCTTGTACAACACCCCATTTTTTTCAGGATTTGAGAATAGAGGAATATTAAATTTGACATTTGAAAAACAAGCCTTCTGAGGCTTTTTTATTTTGTTAAAGGTTTTTAGATATATAGCTGAACTGATAAATCCAGTATAATTTCATAGTACTGTAGCTGATGAATAACTGGAATAATATTTACTATGCTTGGTTTTGTTTTCAAGCATAACTAAGAAACCTGTGGTAATTCTGAGATTTAATTTTTTGTTTAATTCAGCTTTATGTGTGCACTTTTAATTTTGCTAAGAAGAAGAGGAAGAAAGGGAAAAAAAAGGGAAGATTTTGGAGTTTTTCGTGTTGTTCTGTTTATTTTTCCATCAGAATTTATAATGTTGTTATATTGTGCTCTGGAAAGAACTTTCAGGTTTTATTTTTATGATATAATTCGTTAGTCTAATTTCTAAAATTCCTTCCAAGATTGCTTTCTTTCAAATGCTGGTAACATCATCTATCTGTAGAAGATGACTAGACTTTATAACCATTAAACATTTTATAGCATGCTCTACTTTGAAGGATATTTACCGTTAACAGCTTGAATGGCTTTTTGCCAGTTTTTCTTGTACATTTTTTACAACTTCACACATACCCCAAAACCAAACCTTGCTTTAAGGTATTCAATGTGCATAACCTAATCCATTGTGTTAGTAGTGATGTTAAAGTCAAGTTGTTACCAGACTTTGCATACAGGTGAAATATGTGTGTTTTCAGTACGTTTATCTTATCAAATAGGTATCAAAAGGACAGAATAGAATGGCAGTAGTTAGGGTTTTAAAAATTATTTTTAGTAACCTTTTTTCACTTCATTGAATTCCAGACTTGTAACTTGACTTTTGAAACAATTCAAAGTAGGGATCGCTGTAGCTGGTACTCATCTGCATCCCATGATCAGTACACAAACTGTTTTCCAAAGCCAGGGATCCATCTCTAATCACAGGAACTGAAGACTAAGACTACAGACTACATCTTTATTTAGGCTCATCTAAGTGCTGCCAGGAAGTTAAAGCACAGCATCTTAATTTGATTTTTTGAAAGATTTTTGTATCAATTACAGAATAAATCCAACACTTAAAAAACCCAACAAAACCCCAAAACCAAAATCTGCCAAACCCCCCCAAAAAACACAAAATATTTTGCCACTAAATAGCATAGGAAACATCTCCCAGGTATTTTTGTTGCTGATCTTGTGCTTAATGTTCCCTAATCAATTAATGAATGCTATGTGACTATCCTAAATATGGAATTTCTCCAGTTTATGTTTCTGAAGGTGTCTGTGAAGATCTTAGTCGGTTATGAGTGCATTAGAAGTTACTGTGTTTCAGTTTAGGTTAGATAGCTTTTGTTTAACTTTGTTCAGTGACTGATTTGTTGTCATGTGAGATGCTAACTGGTAACATGTAAATTAAGAAATGCTAAATTTTAATATCTTCCTAGTAAAGCCCAGATATTGCTTTTGTGTCTGTTCTAATTGGGTTTTGTTGCTTAAAAAGGAATAAAAATATGCATTTTCAAGAAATAGTGTAACCTCTAATAGATTGTTTAGAGGAATTCAGGAGAACAGATATTCTGCTGGTTTTGAAATGTGTTAGCTCTTGTAAATATCTTGTAAACACTGGGTATTTGTCCTCTCAACCACTGCTATTAAACTTAAATTTCAGGGGTTTAGCTTATGTGTATACTAGTACTTTTTTTTTTTAACGTAGATGGATGAAAATGTTTTCCCAATATTATTATTTTTCCTGTCCTAAGACTTAGTGTTACTTACATGATAGCAGAGTATTTTTTTATTAAGTTAATAATAAACACATCTGAAAATATCACAGAATTGTGTACAAAGTAACGTTTAGAAAAAGAACGACGAAACAGGTTTTCCATACCATATGTTTATATACAGACTGCCTTTTTAACACAAAATATTATTCTGAAACTATACTGCAGAGGTGTAGCTGTAGAGGATACTACATACACTGATTCTAAGCAGTGTTTCAATATTTTTTTAATCCTGAAAAGAATAGCTGGTCATAAAAAAAATGCTAGAGACAATACAGCTGTTGCAGCTGTTTAAGGTCCAGTACCAATTGCTACAAATTCATATGTTTTAAGAATATTTTAATCCCTTCAGTAGAAAGAATAGTTGGTATTCATTTCTCCTTGTTTCTGATGTGGTGAGATGGGAGTACCTGCATTTAGCAGCACAACTTTACAGGAAATTATTTGAGTCTAGAAAGCACAGTTTAGTCAAATTCTTCCATAAGGATGTTTTTGACTGAAATACCCAAATAATCAATGTGGCACTGATCCAATAAACCCCTGAAGCATTTGTTTATCTTTAAGCATGTACTTTATCCTGTTGACTTTGCTGCAATTGCTCACCTATTTTAAATATAATAGAGTGTATGAATGTAGAAGCACATGTAGAGATATTGATGCACATCAAAGATACAGCCTGGCACTTGTAAACAATAAGCTTTCCGAATTTTACATTCTAAAAAGTAAAACATTCATGTTTCAAGGACAGAGAAAGTATGTTTGGTTATTTTGATGACAGAGCAGGTGTGGCAGATTAAAAATAGCATTTATTAGCACTCCCATGAACTTGCAGCTGAGAGGCACTTAGAAAGGTGTGAAACCATCTTATACCCTAGAAAACACCAAATAAATAATGTATGAGAAACAAACTTATTTACCATAAATAACCTAATAGAAAATTATTTTGTCCCATAGCACTGAATGTTTACTACAAGTTGTGAAGTTTAAATGCTACATTTCTATAATATTGCATGAGTATCTCTTTATATAAAAATTATTTAATATTCATTACATTTTCCAGCTCTTTTATCATATTTTGTTTCTTCTTAAAGATCTAATTTTTATTGCAACTTAAATTTGTTAGGTGAAATTCGAAGTTAATTCAGGGGACGACCAATAATCTGCAAAGGATATTTTTTTCTCTGTCAAATATCTATAGTAATTTACTACAGCGTTTAAATATGTGTTCCTTACAGTTGTTTTTTAAAATGCAGAAACAAAAAACTTTGTCATCTTCTGTTGCTGCTTCCTTCCCTAATGCTAAACTGAGATCATTCATCCACACGAGGTGCAACGGTGTTTTCAAGAAATGAATCTTTCATTCTTTTCCACTATTTACTTCCTGTTCCTTACAGAGGTCTTAGTATAAAGTATGTTAGTTGCTGGCCAGCTTCAAACAAATGTAGATGAAAGGAAAGTTAAATGCTTAAAATTAGGATGCGTAGAGCATTAGTTACCTTTTTTTCTAAAGAAATAGCTTTTCTTAAAATTTTGCATTTCTCACTCCTCCTCTGTTTGTAAACTATGGCAACAAACCTGATTGCATGGCTGAACTTACAGGTAGAAGCTCGGACCATGGAAGCGTCCCCCGAGGGAAGAGTTGATACATTTGCTACTGTTGATGGGTCCAGAGAAGTTAAATTCAAATGGCTTGCCCCAAATAAACCTAATGGAAAACTGACCTACACAGTCCTTGTCACTGGTCTCTTCTATGCTGATCAAGGTATTTTTTTTTCCCTTTATAAGTCTAATGATAGCATTGATATTCCATTTCAATTTTTTAAAAATGTCTTTTAATACTTAATTTTTCTGCTGCTTTTGCCACTCCATTGATTATTTTAGAATTATCAATTTTATTCTTTAAGAACTGTTGCTTTGATTTATGGTACTTTACATTTGTACAAACACATAAATTGGTAAATAAAGATAAGCCCTCTGCACTCATTTAGTCTCTAGATATACACATGGAGTCTTATCTCACAACCTTCACTCAGATAAGGAAGCTATACTCACAAAATTTCGTTTGGTTTGCTTCTGTAAGTGGGAGCCGTTCATGAGAGCTGTTCGTAATATGGTTGATTGTGAATATATTTGAAATTTATCTCAGCTGCGGTAAAGAAGTAAGACTTGCAAACAGCCACCTGCCTAAAAAAGTATGCAATGAAATCAGATGCTTATTCCTAAAAAGAAGAAAGGAAAAGAAAATCAACTATTTTTAGATAACAAACTCACCATATGATACAGAAGCCTGAAAAGTAACAATTATCTGTTCAACCTTATTGTATCATGGGCTGCTGCTTTGTTTCCACTGCTTTATGTTGTGGGTTTTTTTCTCTTGTGCCTTTTAAACCTAAACATAGCAATGTTGTCCTCAGTGAAAATGTTGCTAAATCAGAGCGGTAGAGTTAGACAGTGATGTTACCCTTGCGTAAAAGACTATATAAGGCACTAAAGAATGTAAATGGACATTTTTTCCAAATGGATTACACAAAATGCATATTTTTCAGTTGAAAGTAAAATGCTGTGTCCTCTAATTATTACAAAAATGTAAAATACTTGGGCAGTGAATAAAAATGAACGTTCACAAAATGCGTGTGAGCATTTAATATGTCAATTTGAGCTATTAAGAATGCTCTAAGGTACAATAAATAATAAAATATTGTACACAAATAATGTTTTCGAATTATACCTAACAATGTTGTCATTAATTTTTAGTGCACTTTAAATAGCATGATTGACATCAGGCAACTATAACAATGTTTTCCTATAATACAAAATTGTGGCTGAAAATAATGTTTGGATGACATTTAATCCTTCTATGTACTGTACGCAGATTTAATCAGTATTATAAATGCAGTAGCAGATAGAGAATTGAATCAGTGGTGGCTTCATAACTTGCCTTCTTTTCTTACTCAGAACGAGAACAATTTGTTGTTTCCAGTATCGGTGCTAAGGAGAACATACACGCTGTAATTGCTGTCCTCTACGAAGTGGTATATAAATGAACTTGTTTGTGTGCTGTTTGGAGAAACACATTCATTGAAGAGTGTAATGTGCGGTAGGCAGTCTCAGCTGACCCCTCACAAAGGCTGTTGTGTCCCTTTTTTATGCAATGAAGGCTTTGATGTATTCTGCTGTGAAGCACTTGTAAGATTATGAGGAGAAGGAGTGATGATCAATTTGAAAAAAAGGAGCAACATTTTGGCTGGACCTGTGACAGCACAGCCATTTCCGCCAAGGCAGCAGGGTGAATAATGCAAAAGCCATATTCCCCTTGTGTTTAATCTTGCATTGTTTTTGCAGAGAAAATTTCTGCTTGCTTTCTAAGTCATGTCATCCTCAGTTGTCATCCCGTCTCTCAAACCATCAAAATGGTATTAAATGTTGCAAAGCTGTGCAGCTAGAGA
>NC_134278.1:104611488-104626488 GCF_949628215.1 Phalacrocorax aristotelis
AGTAAAACCAGTAATACATCAGTAAAGACTACATTGTAATGCATAAAAGTAAGAGCAAATATTCTAATTGCACAAATTTCCTTAAATTCCTGACTTTTGTATCCAGTATAAATGTTTCTTAATGCGTGTCCTGGTTTTTCATTGCTGTTTAGTTCTGATACTGCTGATGATACTTATTTTTGGAGTTTTAGATACTGGCATGGCAAGATCTCAGTAAATAAATGTTGACTAGGTGTACACTATCAATAGCCAAATTGAAAGAGAAGGAAATACTATCATAAACGTGTTGAAAAGGTCACTATGGAATTGCAAGTGTGAAATGTAGATCAGCAGGAGATAGTTTAGGTTTTCTGCCAATAGAGGAGGATACTGCTAATGGATTTTTCCATAGTTTGACCATGCTTTAACAATATATGCAAGAGAAATATCGGTATCAATTATCCTTCATTTTCTAATTAAACTGTTTATTTTTTTCTGAACATCTTTCTCTTTGGAAGTACTTGGTAAAATACAGGAAGGAGCTTTGTTGGGTCTGTTTCACCATTTCAGTCTGTACAGGTATGTTTTCCAGAAGAGTATTTGTTCCCAGCAAACAGCATACGGGGATCAAATATGATTTTAGATATTGAGGGCTCTGTCCCAATTCTGCAGTGCTCAGGCAACATCTTTTACTGCAAACACAAGTTGCTTTGCTTCAAGTCATTTAAGACCCAGCGCCTCCTTGGAAGAAGGCTTAGAGAGGAATTTGTTTTGCAATTGGTTAGTCTGAGGCATGAAATACTAATATTACCAGATCGCAAACAGCTTTTCTCTCTTTAAGAGGAGTTAAAGTTCTTGTCATTATCTGATACACTTCCAGTTCTCAGAGGACTTGAGTGGGAAAGAAAGGTGACAGAGACAGGCTATTTCCTTCAGATAGTTTCCTCATTCAGCCCTGTTTACCCTCAGGGTGGTTTAGATTAAGTACAGGGTCATTTTTAATTGCATCTGGATATCTGAAATTAAGTTCTAGTACAGGAAGAATCAGGTATTACCTCTTTTCCAGAGGAGAGAGTTGGAGGAAATTCTTATCTTCCTACCTGTGTCAGATGACTGCATTAGCACAAAATGAATCCAAATCTGTAGTCCCCTGGATGTTGTGATGCATTTGAATGCAAGTCTGACATAAAGAGAATCCATAATTAACTATATGTCCTTAGGGAGTTTCACAGCACAGTTGCAGGGTTATACTCAAAACTCTGTTGCTCATGAATGTAGAAATCAACTTACGTTTTTTTTTAGTTTGTGTTGGTTAATTTTTTTTTTTACTTTTTGTAACTTCTGTTGTTGACATATCATCTAAGGTTCTCACTTTTCAGCAATGTCGTTCATCTAGTATTTTTGTAATGGGAAAATTTTTCATCTGGTAACTCTGCTTATTCGGAGATGCTGTATGATAAAGCTTTCTTGCAGCCTAGTCATTTTCTTGGCAAACTAGAGAATTCTGGCAGCAGAATACAGCATTTTCTGGTTAAAAAATAAAAAAGAAAAAAAAAAAGCTACATCTATAAACAACTTGACTTTTCCATATATACATTAGCATTTTGTTCATCTAATCTTTTTAGTTTAATATTTACTATATATATAAATAAATAGAAGGAAATACAGACCATCTATTCATTTGGCTTCTATTAGAAGGTTCCTCTTATAATCTTGATTGGGCACAGTGCTTTCAGTACACTCTCCAATTAGAATTCAAATAGGGAATGTTAAGAATCAACTTAGTGCATAAAAGCAGTGTCTGGTGGGGGAAGACATGCCACCTGCAAATGCCAGCAGAAGTGGGGAGAGGAATGCTGAAGCCCCTTAAGGTTCCTAGCCTGTCTTCTGTGGAATATTATCTTCAAAGATGCAGAAGAAGGTACGTGTTTTACATTTAGATCTGACAATTTAAAAAGAACAAAACAGAGGTCTTTACCTCCCAAATCCTAGCACACAACAAAGTTGATAATTATAACTAATGCTTAATAAATATTATCCATTAATATATGTGCACGGATGTTTAGCGACCAATCAGTGTACAAGACCTGGAACATGTTAACACACTCCACGCAGCACAAATAGCATCATAAATGGGAACAACCGACAGGGAGATTGAGCAGTTCCCAAAGGGAAGTATATACTGGCAGAGGAACAGCGTGGCAAAAATCATCATCCCCACTGTGAGCGACAGCATTGGCATCATCATCATCACCACCTGCTGCACCAGTGAGACGCCCACCCCGCTCCCAAAGTGGAATGCTTCTGTGGGAGCCCTTAGCTGCAGACCTCACTAATAACACTCACTAGTGCTAAAGATGTTTGAAGGGGGGAAAAAATGGGGATGTGTGATCTGTTTTCAAATAGTCATGTTTAGTCTGTTCACTAGAGCAGGAGTTTGGGGTATTTTGGCACTGAGTAATGTGCCATTTAAAGTTTGATTTGCATGGCTAGAAAACTCATAGTTTTGCATGCACTTAAGGGTGGTTATTGGGTAATGTTTAGTCAGGCTTCAGTAGATTTTGAACAGCTTCACAATACACCACCTACTAGCATGATTTCCTTCAGCACCAGATATGCTTTTCTATTCCTTGGTACAGGTGTCTCAGAAGAAAGCAAAATGAAAGCAGTCTCTCTCTAATTTCTACATCGGACTGTTTCTTTGATAAAGCTTATAGCATCAGACTGCAGATAGCGTTTTAACTGATCTTCTGCATCTCTCTATTCTCATAGTTATGTCTTTGTCACAGGTACACTGGTCGTCTTCTATATTGTGCAGCGTAACTTATTGGCTTTCATGTTATAAAGCAGATATGTAAGGCTGAACCCCATTTCAGTGAGGAACGTATTATCATTTCTTACAGGCTGAAATTCCTAGTGACCGCCAATAGCAGGATGGTCTCTGAGACCATCCCTCCTCCCTTAGAATACTCTAGGGAGTAAGAGCAATCTTCTGGAGATGGCTTTGGTAAACAACATTGAGTAAAAGGGAATTTGCCAGTCAGTTCTCCTATGAAAACAGTCTTTTAGTTAATGAATGTCTTCTACAGTTTTTAACCCACATGAAGGCTGAGGAGTTTACACTGACAGAGCTATCGTATCTATGGTAAATCATAAATGCAAAAATACAATTTATGACATTGAACACTAAATGATTAGTGTCAACGATGTAAGTACATAACCCAAACTAAAGATATATGATCTGACTAGAGCTTCCACAGTTGAGGAAATTGCGTTTGAACACTTGTATGTGTGGGTTTCAAACTAATATGCTTCTTTTTAGAGACTGATGTAAAACCTATCTGTTTTCTCAGGTAGAGAAAGTGTGATGAAAATTGGGGTTTGACAAACTTTGACGTTTTTATTTGAACCATATAAGGGCAATCAAATTAGATTTTGACTATATAACTTTGTAGTGTTATGTCAGAAATATCAAGATACTATGATAGGTCATCCTTTTATGTGCAGTTGATATGACTGTTTGTGTTACTCTAAATATTTTTGCCCTAGGTAGGCTAGAGTGAGCTACTTTTTAAGTACCACAAACACTCACCTGAGTGATTCTGTGATTCTTTCAATCTACAAGTGCATCATTTATGATGCCTCATGTGAGATGACTGGAAAAGCCAAAAGAATGTCTTATGTCAAATAAAAATCCTAGATCAAGTTTAGATCTTCATTCCTTCCAAAGTATTACAACTAAGTGTAATGGCATTTGACAGTATTGACATTTTTTATATGACTTCTTTTGGCTAACTCAGCATTCTGAAAAAAATAAATAGTGTTCTCCCTTTGTGATTGAAAGGGTTAAATAGTACCAATTCATTACCACTCACAAAAGGATTTATTTTGTTCTCATAAATCAGTTTTACTCCACATTTTTATTATTCCCTTGGGTCAGCTGCTCCAATTGAAATCAATACAAGTGCAAGTGACACAATCAATCTAGATATTTGATTATGGATTTGAAACTCCCAGTTCTGCTCTGTGTGTTTAGCTAGTCTCCTTCTGATAATGTCCCTGGAGAATGGAAAATTCTTATTGGCATCCATGAATTATGGGCATAGATTCAGAAACCAGATACTGTGATAATCTCCATTTATGTACTGCAGCAGCTAGAGAAAGAATGTTCTAACCATGGAAAAACAAACTTGAAGATTTTAAAGCTAACTGTTTCTGAATTTTTTTTAGTGTGTAAAATCTCTCCCAAAATAAACTTTATAAAGTCTCATCATTTGTTTATAAAACCCCAAACAAGTGGATTAAATCAATAATTATATGCTGTATCATCAGCTTAACATCACAAGCACAGCAAACATTTTTGCTGTTTGATGCCTTCGCCTCATTTATAGGCAATGTGATGTTATGCCACTTGGGATAGTACACTGTGCTGGGATACTTTCTGCTCTTCATATTGGGATAAGAGCACCTGGACACTGGAAGGCTGTGTGAAATCCACGTAAGTTGGTTCTTCTAGTAAAATCCTTTCCTGAGTTAGGTGGCCTCACCCTATTTTATGATTTCTTTAGGTCATGGGCTGAGTTCTTACAGTGTGTCTGTACAACACAGTACAGTGTGTGTGGGTGTCCAGGACTGATGCCCCGTGGCGCTGTTGTAGCAGAATTGCAATACAGATGAATATACTTACAGCAGAGATTTAACACTATACTGAACACCCTGTTTTAACTGGAAGGTCTAAATGAGATAGACTCAGTTGCACGACTCACTGTACATTTCTAAGTTTATGAAAAAGTAATGAGAAAACCAAAACCAGTAATTCAGATAAAAAAAGTTTCTTCCTGACAGTTTCATCTACAAATACAGAGATTTTAAATTGAGAGCCTCATGGCACTGAAATGGAAGCTCAAAAGGGTAGATGAGACCACACACCAAACATTCATCTCTGCCTGCCATCATGACAGAGCCTAGTCTTGGCTGTAGTCATTAACTATCCATGGCGTCTGTGCTAACTTTCCTGTACGAGCTTCCTCATCAAGCTGTGAGTTTTATTCATATTGCAGTCCATAGAATTAATGAGCATATAAATGCACATTCCTTTGTGTTTGTGACACTAATGATCAGTTATTTCTACTGACAGGAACATGCTTTCATCGTAATGATTACCCCTGCTTTGCCTTAGGGTTCTTGGAGTATTCTGCAAATCTTCATAGAATTATAGAACAGCTGAGGTTGGAGAGCACCTCTAGAGATCATCTAGTTCAATGTGGTTTCTCCAAGCAGAGTTGGTTGGAGCACATTACCCAGGACAGGGTTTTGAATATCACTAAGGATGGAGACTCCAGAACCTCTCTGAGTAACTTTGTCCAGTGTTTGACCAACCTCAAAGTAAAAAAGTTTTTTTCTTAGGTTTAAACAGAATTTCCTGTATTTCTGTATGTGCCCATTGCTGCTTATTCTGTTGCTATATACTGTTGAGAAGTGTCTGACTTCTTTGCACCCTCATATCAGGTATTTATACACACTGATCAGATCCTCCCCTGTCCAGGCTTTCTGTTCGTGAGGCTGCACAACCTCAGTTCTCTCAAACTATCTTTGTGTGGTAGATCCTTCAAGACCTTAATCATCTTTGCAGTCCAGTAAGTCCATGTATGTCATGTACTGGGGACCCCAGAACTGGACGATCACTCCAGATGTGTCTCAACAGGGCTGAAAAGAGATAAGGGATCTCTTCCCTTGACCTGCTGGCAGTGCTTCTCCTAATGCAGCTCAGGAGGCTGTTGGCCTTCCCTGTCGCAAGGACTCATTATGGCTTGTGGTCACCTTGTTGTCCAGCAGCACCTCCCCGTCTTTTTTCAAAGCAGAAAAACTGCTTCCCAGCATCAGCATCCAGCCTGTACTGGGGGCCAGCTCAGGGTGGTGGACAGGACATTCAGCATCTGCATTCTGTAAGTTTATAGGCAGCCTAATATAGCTGTACCAAATTTAAGTCCGTGAAAAGTCACAGAAGGTGCTTTGCCTGCTTTATAGGCAAACTCAGGCAGGGAAACTGAGCTGCCAAAGAAACAACTTGAGCAATACAGGTAGAAAGTACCTCTGGGTCTTTGAGCTTCCAGGTTTCTGCTGTATGTGGCCATAAGAACTTTAATCTTGTTCTTTAAATGTTTTCTGTTTTTCAGTCTTAAAACTAAAGGCTTCTTTAATTACCAGGGAGAAAGGAAAAAGCTAAGGTTTTTCAGTAAAGATAATGTGAACTGTCCACTATTTACAGAAAAATTAGTATTTTGGATTCGTAGATTTACCAGTTTGCCACAGTGCTTTCAAACTACCCACCTTGCCTCATCCAGCAACTCCCTCCAGCCCATGAGAATGCAGGTTTCTTGTGATAAGAGAGACTTTAAGTTTTGGACTCAGTTTGATGGACTGAGACCATGATAAGTCCTTAGGAACAGTACATCTGTCAACTCAGGAACAGAGGAACAAGTAGTGGTTCAGGAGACTGAGGCACAATTCCCCCCGCCTCCCCGCGCATTGTTTTAAAGAGGTGTATGGCATCAAAGCACAGAAACCACTTAGTAAGATCAGTATGACAATTGGGATGACAATCGGAAAACAGTTTGTTATTACAGTTCTTAGGAAAAGAGGGTCACCAATAATGATGGGGAAACATTTTTAGCTGTTTTTTATTGGGATAATCGAAATAATGGAAAGTCATGTTTTTTATTCTGAATACGGCACAAGAAATAGTGGTAAAGGCAGAGACGGAGGGAAGGAAAACCTTAGCTGGGAGGAAAAGAGTAGCTCATCTGGAAGTTAATGAGGCTGAAGAATAGGCAAAACTAATGGACAAAAGACTGAGCTTACTAAAGAGGAAGTGTGCGTGTTGACAGAATTTTTCCCAAAAGACTTGGTGCCAGAAAGCCAGGAACCAGGACAGTGACAGAAGATGGTGTTCAATGAAGATGAGACCCATGGAAGGATGAGGAAAGGGGCTGAACAAGTGAGGTTTTGTTTCATTTTTATTTTGCTGTTCTGACAGTAACTTTTTCTGTGGCCCAGGATAACATGCTTAACCTCTGTATGCTCACATACATATAAAGCAGGCATAAAAATAACTGTAGTTATTGTTGTGCTAGTTAATTAAGTAACCTTTGTATAATTCTTTAGATCCTCTTATGAACTGTTCCTTGACCTGGATTTTTTCTACCTTTATTATTTGAGTAGTCTTTCTATGGTAGGGATGGTTCTGCTTCTGTCTGAATATTGTGGAGCAACATGCTTTCTAAGTAAAACAGATCTTTCAAGACCTGTATGTACATAGTGGAAACAGTATGGATTGGTAATAATATTTCAAAGCATGACACAAAGCCTTAGACTCGTCCAAAAAATACCTTTTGCTATGTACTTGCACACAGTATGTAGTGTACTTTTGTGATTGAAGCTTCACCTTACCGTAAAATGATTTTTGACCAATATCTTCCGTGTAATGATGGCTAGCTGTTGACAGTTAAGGAACGAAAAGCACAAGTGCCCAGTGCTGTTTTTCACTAGCATGGCCTCCTTGCTTCCTAAAGTCAGCAGCACAGTTGTGGCGAAGAGTTTGTGATACCAACACGTTAGACTGGTTATGTTTAAACTTATTACTTTAATAGCTATGCAATGATAGCAATAAAAGTATTTGGTACTTTGGAAACGCTTGCTCATACAAATGAAACATGAGTTTTTGCTGTTTATCACACGAAAAGGAAACATCTCAATTTATTACCTTTTTCCCTAAAAACATTAATTCTGATGCGGATGGGAAGAGTACATTTAAATGTGGCAATTTCTGGAAAAATCCCAGTTTTTAAATGTGAGATGAATGAGTTTAGTTTGTATTATTTCTTTTTTCCATTGCAGTCTTTGTCATGAGAATGGTTTCATGTTCTACCATTTCCTGCGCTCCTTACAACCTTTGTCACATGAATAAG
This sequence comes from Phalacrocorax aristotelis, assembly GCF_949628215.1. Taxonomy (NCBI): domain Eukaryota; kingdom Metazoa; phylum Chordata; class Aves; order Suliformes; family Phalacrocoracidae; genus Phalacrocorax; species Phalacrocorax aristotelis. Next base: position 104,619,435 of record NC_134278.1, read on the forward strand.
ATATCAGAACGCTAATGACTAATATACAGTATTCTGTGTCTGCTGATACTATACTGTACTACTGTGACCTTTGCAATATTATGTACTCTGATTGGCTGTCCATTTCACCTCTTCCCCACAAGTTAATAAGGCTGTAAAAAGGAGAGAACTTGAAATGGCCAGCCAGTCAAATTACAGAATATTGAAAAGGTCAGAGCAGTACAGCACACAGAAAAAAATTACGGAATATATGAGGCATTAAAATTCTTGTGACAATGATTATAACAAGAATGGAAAAGGATACCCATTTATGTTATTTCAATCTAGTGAACCCCACAGGATGACGGACCCAGGATAGCAGTAATTTACGCACCACTGACCCACAGCAGCTATATTCACCTATTTACAGTAGTACTCAATAACAGGAATGCACATCTGCTTGGGAGCCCCCTTCAAAATGTGCACCCAAAACCATAGCAAACCTTCAAACACAAATACTCACCAGCTAGAGTGCTGTGTGAAGCTTAGCACTTTTAAACAATGATTTTGAATGGGATATGTATCTGTGTATTTTTTTAACGTAAGCATATTTTATTACTCAACTTTGTTTCACATATACCTAGTTTTCAAGTATGTATATGGATATTTTTTAGCCCTAATTTTTTCATTTGGATAATGTTTTCCTGAAAAACTGAGATACTTTGATCAGGTATAAATGAGGAGTAAACTGGGAAGAGCACGCCTTTTTTTCAAATACCAGGCTTGGCCAAAGACATCCCTCAGAAATATTGGGGGAAATACGGAGAGCCTTATGAGGAGGAAGGCTAGGAAAAGAACAAAACCATTGCAATGCAAAAATATGGAAAGATTAAGGAGCATGGGGAAGCCTTTCATGTCCGCAAAGGGCTTAGTCTTTTTTGAGAGGCTATAGGAGATGGTGGCTCTGAGCCCCCTTCCACCTGAATTAATCTTTTGGTAAGGGCGCTTGCATGTCTAAGTATTGAAGAACATGGTGAGCCAGTTCTAGGAGTTTGTTTTCTGCCTTCTTGATTAGGTTGTTCATGTTAGCTATGTTTTGAAGGGACCTTTCTTGTTGGACTGCTGGTGACTGTTCATGGCAAAAGTTAGGGGGCAGAAATGTGCAGTAATGAGGTGGTTTTCTGGTAGAAACCACTTGTCTGAAGTAAAACAATGTCTCTTAGGACTTTACCAGTGTCTGAGGCAGCTGCTGTTTAGGTCTGTGGCAGACTTGCTGGTAGTCTACAGTAGGACCTATGAGCAGGACAGCGAGAAAAATGCACATGAAAAAAATGGGAAAAAAGAGGCCTCATTCATTTATACTTACAAACAGGGTCCACACTGAAGCAGTCTAGGCAGGAATGGCACAGAGTGATATGACGGGGTTATCACTGTATCGCTTTCTGTCAGGCTGAACCTATGTGTCTGCATTTCCCAGACCACTGAAAGCAAAGTTTAAACAGTGAGAAGCAGCAAAGCTGCATATTGCAAGTCACCCTCAGCAAGACCTGCTTTTTAAAAATGTTCTTCTAATATTTTACTTACCAGTAGCATGAAGTTGCTTGGCTGGTAAATGGAATAAAATACCTTTTGGCTACGTAAAATTCACCTTAGGAAACCTGCAAGTGCACCTCAGTTTTTTTATTAGAAGTAATGAAAAATTTTGAATTGCTATGTTGTCTAACTCATTGTAAATTTGCAAGTTCATTTTTGAGCTGAATAAAATGGTTATGTAATTACATACTTCTCCTAATTATTGAGTAATTATATACTTCTTATAATTGCCGAGTAATCACTCTGCTATAACTAGAATTTAATGTTACAACTAATTGTATAATTACTGTATATTAATGTTGTTATCCAGGCAACTTGGAATGGAGTGTTAGCCTTTTAATTCCTTTTCTGTTACTTGAAACTGTATTTTTAAAAATATAGTATAGTTAGCCCTTGGAAGAAAGATTAATAGTGGAATAAAAATAGCAGCAGGGGAAGTACATGCTTTCAATCTGGGCTGAGGTGGATAAGAATAAAAATATAAACATGTTAAAACTGTACTGTAGATAGAAAGTTGATTTTTCTCATGCATTGGGCACATAAATTGCTGTTAGGGAGCCAACTTTTATGCTTGATGTTTGAATCTATCCTACGTGCCTTGGTCTGTCAACACTGGATTTTTAATTTTTCCTGCACATTGTAGGTGAAACATTTTTAAAACACATCTCTCTTCACAGCCAGATGAGTCCATAAGTGTTTCATGTCACTAGAACCTTAAGAATCTATACGTCAGTTGACCGTTTCTAATGGCTTTATTGTTGTTAACAAAACAATAGGTGCACATAACGGTCTCATGTTGCTGGGCAGGCATTGCAAATAGTAAGTTGCTGACTGCCTGGTGGTGCACAGAAAAGCTGTGATAGATAATGGGAGAAACGTGCTTTGTTGGATTGTATCTGCTCCCACATCACACAGAGACAGTTTCACAAAAATGCGGAAGGAGTTTGATATACAATTTAAGAGCTGAGGTCAAGTAATGCAGATGCATTTTTCTAGTGCTGGCTGAGTATTCTGGGTACATTGGAATAATCACAGACAAAATAATTTTGCTTCTGCAGAATTTTGGTATGTCTGAACGTGGAATGTGTAAAATGTGGTTGTTATTCTTGCATGGTAAGAAGCTTTGCCTCCATTGCTGTGGCCTCTCAGGCTAATGTAGAATTCATTGAAATCCAAAATAAATCCATCAGGTTTCATGAACTTATTCTACATTCACACTACTGTAGTGTGTTTGGGCAGTCTGGTACCATGGCATGGAGTAATCCAGGCAGAATTTGAGCAATGAGGACCTAGGCTACAAGGCAAACTTATAGAGTTTTATAAAACCCTCCCCCTCCCCAAAAACTCAAAGTAAGTTTGCCATATGTTACCAGCAGAAAAACTGAAAACACCCTTTTTGCAGCCCTGTGAACATCAAAATAATGGAATGGCTTGGACTTGTACCGGAAGTGACTCACAGATTGTTTATGGGAATCCCAAAATTAGAGCAAAGTCCAGATCACTCATTGATGCTCAATTGTAATAAGAGCATGACTGAAATGTACTGCATGTGCAAATGTTAGTGCACATCGTAGAGATATGGGATATTTGAAAAACTGTTTCAGGTTTAATAACATTTCAGTTTTAACAGTTCATTTGAAACTTGCATAAAAATGAGCAAACCCAATGAGTTTCACTTAAAAATTAATTAAAAAGGAGTTTATAGGGTTTTTAAATTCTGTACTGTTTAGATTTTGTAGAGGACTTAGATGTGAATATTCAATCTTCTGCCTGTGACAATGCCTTAATTAATTTAAGATATTTTTAATAGTTATATTGTGTTTAATCTCATTCTCAATCCTGTGGTCTTAGACTTGCATGATTCTGCTGTTGTTTGTAATGCAGAATTTCCATCGACTTCAATGTGAGAGCTTTCCATGGAATGATGGATAGTAGTAATAATATTAATCATTTATATAGCATTTAATATGTTCAAAATATTGGATAATCTTTAAATGAGCTCAGCTTTGCTCTCAGATACGTGAGTGAAATCTTCATTGAGTCAAAAAAAAATTGTTACCTGACCTACAATTTTTTTATTTTTCAGTCTTACTCTTCATGTATTTTGAAAAGGTTTATTTTGTTATTTTTGTAGGGTAGAAAAATGTCTTATCTTAAGTTTGAGATCTTAAAAGGCTTGTAAAGGACATGTAGGTTGCTGTGCTGTCCTCTGATGATTTCAACTGATAAACCGAATACTTCAAATCCTTTTATTATCTTTGAGAGGACTGCAGGCCATGCTGGAAAGCTTGTTTTTGTAACTGCATATGACTAATTCTTATGTATGCAATGGAGTTAGCTTATAAACTCCCAAGGTAAGTGTTTTTCTAGTGAATTCAAGAAGTTTTACCAGGTTTTTGTAGGCATGAGGATTAACCTTAATGCTTTGAATTTGCAGTTATCACACAGCTGTTCTAGAACATGAGTAATTTCTGAAGAATGGCTTCTGTTTGCAATATATAGCAGTCAGCTTTGCAACTACATAGTTGGTTCATTTTGCAAGTTTAACAAGTACCACAAACTGTTGGCAAAAGGAGGAGAAAATGGTGAATAATATTTTTTCTTCCCAGTAGGCCATTTTTTGGTGTTATTGGTATCAACGGCAATTGAGTCATTTGAGTAGAAATAAGACTTGGTTCATAAAGGCAGAAAATTGTAGCAGATGCAAAGTCTAACATTTGTTCTTCTCTCCCCACCTCCCCTTTTTTTTTTTTTTCATAACAGCTAATGCTAATTATTCTACTGTAAATGGTACTCGGATGTTATGCAGCAGTAACGAATCCAATGTATGGGTACCCATTAAAGGACTGATTCCATTTTCTAACTACACAGTACAAGTGAATGCTTCGAACAGCCAGGGCAGCTTGATAAGTGATGCTATAACAGTAGTCATGCCTCCAGGAGGTAAGTATGAAAAAGTGCTTTTTCTGTGCATGTAACAATTACACAAATACTCTGTTGAACAAAACGTTATTTATTATTGCAACTGCGGACTGGAAGTTCAGAAGAATATGTTTGCATTAGTAGTTCTTACTAACAAAATTGTTCTCTTCAGCTTCGAATTTGTCACATTGCTCAATTTAAGAACTAGAGAATGAAACCAGGTAGCTGTATAGATAACATATCATGTAAGAAAGAAGTGCATTATATACTTCATTTTTTGTCTGTGAATGGTGGTGTATTCTATCATGGACAGCTAATCTAATCTAAGAATATAGAGAAAGTCACCTGCATTTTGTAATCTGCTTTAGAATGAAAGTTAAGTGCTGGCAAAGAGCACTTACTGGATAGACTTAGGTAATTTGTTTAATAATAGTAATATAAACCATTGGTAATATATTGAGCCAGAATCCGCAAAGTGGTGTAGCTGTAAGAAAGTCAATTGCTGTGTGCTGATTTACAGTGAATGAGGCTCTAAGCCACTTTGGATGTTATCTTCATAAAAATTTGAAAAAAGAGAGCTGCTCAGATATAGTCCCTAAACACTGTGCACATATTTTTAATTTTTTTTTTTTAAATGAAGGCTTAAATATACAGCTGATGTATATGTGTTCCTTTTGCATTCTCTTTTCATGGACATCCGAGTGAATTTTGTTTTGTTGAAAAAAACAGCGGAAACAATGAATTTAAGGCAAGTTGGAATTCTAAAGTGAGAGCCCAACAAAACTTGATCTTGAGAGAAGTGTAGGTGTAGCTGATGGGCAGGAATAGCGTAGAGTGACACACATATAATTTTAAAGTAAACAAAACAAAAAACAAACAAACAAAAAAATCCCATAAACCTTACAGCTCAAAAATACAATTACACTTGGAACAGTTTGCTTGCAAACAGATGGATTGGTTTTGGGTCCAAACCAACAGAAAGGCTTCTGAAAAGTGAATAAATAAAATGCAGAGTTTGTATGACAGATTACTGAGCAAGAAGGGAAAGGTAAATTCCCATCACATTTTACACTTTTCCAATCTGATTGCCAAATTATACCTAATATTAACAAATATACATTGTCATATAATAATAAAACTGCATCTGAGTTTTACTGCTCATTTAAGACTGAACAGTAAGACACTGCATTTCTAATCCCAGTGTCACACTCTGATTCTGCATGTAGAAATAGCAAAATTTGGTAGTGAAAATTTTACCAAATAAGAAGATAAAGGATCTCTAAAGATAGGCAAGGATGTGCACAACTTTATGATGGCCATTAAGATACACTTTCTTTCATCATTAGATTGTTGTTGATTACAATTAGAAAACTTATAGCTTTGAAATTATCTTTTTTACGACCTTGTGGTAGTTTAAAAGCAATACCTCATTGATTAAATAGGTTTTAGTTCATGCTTCCTTTTAGTTAATGATCTGAAAACATATTATCCTGATTTACACATAAAATCATGCTGAAAAGCATGTGGCATTCACTAGGATATGTGTGTTTAAGTAGAATTAAATTAGCAGTGAGAGTTATTAAAGAAATCTTCCATACTATTGTCCAGTGGACTGTGATCTGTAGTGAAATGGATAATAAATGAAGCAGCACATATGAGAAGTACTCTCACACACACTATATTCTCACTATATGGGTACACACATACAGACACACATACGTGTATATCTAGGACAATGTATGTTTACTTTACTATGGTGTTTATTATGATTCTTTGAATGCCATACAATTTCATTGCATGCTAAATTATGAGTATAATGGCAGTTTTGCACTGGGCTGTATTCAGTGCCTTCACTTTATAAATCATTAAAAAGTGGAAATCTAGATGCTACTAAAATTGGAAGGAATTTTATTTTTGACTTCAGTGGCCAAGATTTCACTTTGACAGAAATGTCATTTGATCAAGTGAAAGAGGTCTCATTATATACAAAATCACAGCCTTTTAATGAGTGTTAAAATGTAGCATTCTCTTTTCAAGGATAACAGAAAAAAAAGCTGTTTCAAAAATTTGCATTGTGGGGAGTACTTCAAGGAGCTTGGTGGAAGATTGTATTAAGAGGGAGAGTGATAGAGGACAAAGGAGAATTCCCTTTTGAAGTTACTGTAGATCACTGTTTTTCAATTATGATACAAATTTTCTTCCAACGTGGATTTCTTTTGTTTCATTTTTTATTTAAAATATATTGCACATAATCTAAAGCACACCAAATCTTTAGTGTTACCTGATTGAATATAACTTAATTTCTCACAAAGCTGGTTTGCCATGCTTAAAGTCAATGCTTAAAAAAAAAATAAATCTTAGAAATAAGGAATATATTTTATCTAAGCTCTTGACTAAAATTGCAGTGCAGGTTCAAGAGTTCTTGGAAAGATTAAAAAAATAAAAACTGAATCCAAATGTTAATCCATAAATATGAAACTTTCTTTTGACCCTTACCCTGTAGTGGTCGGGAGTTACTAATGGGGTTAGGATTTCAACTCTTGATGGGACTTGGTGCATTAGTGTTTTGTATGCATGGAAT